>NC_089814.1:34349962-34649962 GCF_029633855.1 Hoplias malabaricus | reverse complement strand
AAATTATTTATAACAATTTACAAAATGGTTTATATTTATTAACTACTGAATTTCAATTTAGAGCATTAACTGCTGCAGGAGATCAAAAGAGTGTTAAATCACATATTTTACTGAAGATACTTCCCTCTTTTTTCCCTTTTTTTTGCTGCAGCCATCACTAAATGTCATTCTGTGAATTACTTTGCTGACCCAGAAAAATGAATGGCATTTAAGTTTAGCTTAGTTCAATAACACACTGGTGCATTATCATATATATTAGCACTTCCACAGTCAGGTGAAAGAAAAAACTGCCAAGTGCCAGTGGGCCACTAATGATGTATTCTTTATTGTGAAGCTGCGGGCCAATTAAAATTTTACAACAGGTCGCATTTGGACCAGGGACCAGACTTTGGACACCCCTGCTCTACTGGGTCATGGTGGGTCACAGTGTATCAAGAATCACTGGAAGCAAGGCACAAACACACCTTGAACATGGTGCCAGTCCATCACAAGGGCAAGACACGCTCACACATGTGGACACTTCTAAATAGACAGTCCACCTACCAAAATGCATTTTTGGGCTGTGGGAGGAAACCAGAGCACTCAAAGGATACCCATGCAGACACTGGGAAAACAGCCCAGACTCTACAAACAGTGACTTGAGGTGGGGTTTGATCCCACAACCTCAGGACCCTGGAGCTGTTTGACAATGGTAGGACCAGTTGCACTCTGATGCTTTTTAATATGCCAATAGTTACAGCAAATGGAATTAAGAAATTACCATAGCATAAAATATACTGACAGCATGAATTTACCAAGTGACAAAAAACTGCCATTTTCATTTTTCAGTTGTGTTAAACAATACTTTAAATTCAAGTGTGTTAAACTACATACCTGAGTATCTTTGTTCTGCAGTGTGAATCCTTCAGTAAAGCACACAGCTGATTCACTCTGAGTCTCCTTTTACTTTCCCACTCAGATCCAGCTCAGTCATCAGTAAGGGGTTTTGTTTTAGAGTTTCAGCCAGACGAACACAGAATGTCTCTCCAGCATAACTTTTTAGCAGCCTATAGAGACAGGAAAAAACACTGACATTTCTACTATTTAACACTGGACAGTTTTAAATATAATTCTCTTCTGAACACTACTAAACTCTTTTGAAAACTTAAGTCTCACTGGGGTGGTACCCTCAGGTGGCTGGGGTCTTTAGTTAGTGCATTACGGTGGAAAACAATTGTATTTCATTGCAGCTATAGCTTATGTGCATTTTAAACAGTGGTTTTATATAGTGTATTTGCACAGCAGGTCTTTTCATTTTCGATTTGAAAACATCTGCTTAAGATAAAGGATAAATATACCCCTTTTCCTGGGAAAGTATGTAGGGTTCAGAATTGGATTTTAAGACCATTGTTGTAGCTTTGAACATATATTTACAGAATGTGTACCTTAATGAACCAAAACGTACTGGTAACTGATATATTTTACTGACAGCAGTGAAGGAAGGGCATATGTTTTAGCAGATTAATGCACATTTGTGATTATAACAAAAACATTCTCATTCCTGAAAACATCTATCACTGCCAGTCACTAATAGTCAGATTTTACTTTGTTTTTAATATTCTTGATATATAAGTTTTCTTTTCATTTTCTTGGATTTTTTTCAGTATTGTAGTGTATGTTGTATGTTTATATACATCGTGATATATATATCACAGATATATCACAATATATATATATTGTGTTTATAGCGTTGACCTTATTCAAACTCTTATAATTACTGATATTTGACTAATGAGAGCAATTAAAGTTTATAATTGGCTTAAGCAATTAAAACGTTAATAATTAGTTTGAGAATGAATAATAGTCAAGCTAAGTGAGATCTTCAGGATTTTCAGAAATTGTAATGAACAGACTGTACACACTGTAATTTCAAATAATGAAGATATTTATTTACAAAAGGAAGGAGGATATTTAATTAACATAGCATAATCTTGAAACCTCACGGCATCAACGCAGGTGAAGCCGATTCGAGTTGGAAGATAAGCTAGGCGATATGGCTTATGACTAATGGGTTGCTAAATGAGGTTTAATTAACGTATGAAATTTATCAAGAAACTTAATTCAATTTTCAGCTCTGGGAATGCGTAGGCTTAGCTTACTTTTTCGTCGATTCTCGCCACTCGTTGGGTACAGAGGCTCTCTGGGGTCCTGGAAATGATGGCGTCTCGCTTGGTTTCGCGGTTCTCCCGCGGAAGTTTCTTCGTCGGTCGAGTCGCCTCGGGCGTACTCGGAGCGTGATGACGCGGGCGGCAGGATCCTCTCTTCGGCTTACTGTCCTGAGCAGGAGTGTCCAACCATATGGACGTTTTAGATGAAAAGTTTCGCTAGTTACTGCAGATCCAGAACTGAAAATCGATTCAATAGACTTACTTATTCTACAACTTTCTTCTATCTCGGCGGTGTTTCTTACTCTGGCCACGAATAAGTTCACCTGCTTTGATCAGTCGTGAGATTAAACTTAGATTGGGCAATAAAACATAAACACGATTAAAAGAAAAGAAGATATTTAAATCATTCGACGTTATTAGATTCCTCTCACACTAGCTAACTCAAGACGTCTCCTGGGAGCTTAGTGAGATTTCTTCAAAAGTCTTTTGTTCGTCATCGTGAGGAGAAGAAACTTCTCGCTTGGAGAGGTTGGAGCTTGAAGAGATAAAACAAAGAGAACGCATGCAGGCGTTCAGAGCGGAAACGAAGTTAAGAGTCAGAGAGAGCTTAGAGCACAGAGTTTCAAAAATAAGAGTTTAGATTCGAGAAAAAAGAAGAAAAAAGTCAAAGTCAAAAATAAGAGAGAGTTTCAAAAAAGAAAGAGAGTGAAACAAAACGTATGAGAGAGTAAAAAAAAAAAAAAAGGTGAGAGAAATGAGTCGACATCCTCTTTTCAAGGGTAGCGCGGTCACGCCCTATTGGGAGGTGTCCTTCCTTTGATTGGGTGCGGGTCCGAGGCTCACGTGACTTGCCTCCCAAAAGAGAAAAGGGGGAAGGTTTGGATCAGAGATTCAAACAGTAATAAGATACTGTTGGTAACATCACAATGAGTGTCCTGGATTATTAATATCAAACATTTACATAAGATTTTATCCTGGGTACGTCATGTTTGCATCCCATTTACAATGTTATGTTAGAAAAACATTAATTCGTTTCCTTTAATTTAGAGACAGAAATTTCTTTCATGATTGACAACAGTAATACACATCACTTCATTGGTTGATAGATGTCCATCTGAAGACAATAGAATGACACTCGTACATATTGTTTATGCATTTTAATCAGAATTTGATTTTTTTTCGTTACTGTTTAGGCGACCTCGGGCGAGGCGTAGTTTCGCCAATGTTTACTTGGGGTCACTGTTGATCCATGTTGTTCATCCGGTGCGGATGAGTTAACGGGAGTTCAAACCGAGGTCACCCCTGTTAGCTATTTGTTGATTCCTGGGGAGATAATGACGAGACTCTTAGGTGCCACTTGTTATAAAAAGGGATTATAACTCCCCACTTCGTTTGATGTCCTTTTCCTCTAAAAGCATCTAAAAGCAGGGGGTGTGTGTGTTTTAACGGATCTGCGCACACATATACAATCCTGTGGAATGTTCGTTCTGCTGTAAAACGAAAATCCTTGTTAGGGTGGAAAAGTTTTTTAATGAAGAACTCTGATTTCTTTATCCGACTTTCATCTCGTTATTCGGTCCATACTCCACTACAGTATTATTTCTGAAAATTTTGACTAAAATTTACTCTGATCCTTCAGTTTATAACACTGGTACAAAGAAGGAGTATATTACGTGAAAAGTTACCAAATAGTTGGATTTTTGATCTGCTTTAAAATAGTAAATCAAAATGTTTACTTCATCAGAACACAAATACTATTCTTTAGAGTAATCAGAGAAACACTTCAGAGGTGCTATGTGGGAGCAGTGCTTTTCATTAGTTACACCATGTTTCCATATTTTCACACTACATCAGAGTCTTCAAATGATATGTTGGATCTTTCTGTAAATCAGTGAGACGACTGACTCCTGCTTCTTCAGGATCGTTTCCTTTGAAATCCAGCTCAGTCATGTGATGATGGGTTTGATTTCAGAGCTGAAGCTAGAGCAGTAGAGCACACAGCTGATTCACTTCTGAGTCTCCTTTTACTTTCCCACTCAGATCCAGCTCATCAGTAAGGGGTTTTGTTTTAGAGTTTCAGTCAGACGAACACAGAATGTCTCTACAGCAGAACTTTTTAGCAGCCTACAGAGACAGGAAAAAAACACTGACATTCCTAACAATTGAACTGGACAGTTTTAAGCCTAATTCTCTTCTGAACACTAAAATATTTTGAAAACTAAAGTCTCACTGTGGTACCCTCATGTGGCTGGGGTCCCTAGTTAGTGCATTAAAGTAGAAATGAGTAGTATCACATTGCAGGTATAGCTCATGTGCCTTTTAAAAGATGGTTTTATATACTATATTTTCACACCAGGTCTTTTCATTTTCGATTTAAATACATCTGCTTCAGAAAATGATAAATATATCCCTTTTCCTGGGAAAGTACGTAGGGTTCAGAATTGGATTTTGTAGTTTTGAACATATATTTACAGAATTTGTATTTTACTTATCAAATGTACTGGTAACTGATATATTTTACTGACAGCAGTGAAGGAAAGGCATATGTTATAGCAGATTAATGCACGTTCGTGATTATAACAAAACATTCTCATTCCTGAAAACATTTATCAATGTTATGGCAAATTTAAAATTAATTTTTTTTTCTAGGCATATCACCTGGAAAGAAAATCGAAAGACCGATGCTCAAAGAATTCTTTGGGGAGAAGAGAGGAATAAGACACGCAGTCAAAGATTCTCTCTTATCTCTCGAGTTTATTGAACAAATCCAAGCCATATATAGGACCCCAGTCACATACACCATTATTACATCATGTCTCGTTCCATCAACCCAAACATTCCCTTATTGGTGCCTCATTATCTCCAACTTTATAGTTGCCAGGAAAAAATGGTGAGAGATGTCCTTCAGTTGTTGGCTGCCTTCCTTCTAATCTGCTCAGCACCTTCCTCCCACAGGTCACCGTAACCACACAATGCAATAAGTCCCTTCCCCTTAAAGCACTAAGGCCTACATAATTTAGTAAGAATTAACCAAGATTAATCAAAACCATTACTCCCTGAATATATTATCTCATTAGTTATTATTAACCATTACTCATTAGTGTTAATCTGCAAACTTCAAATCTGCAAAATTTTTCCATCACATATAACAGGGTGGACATAGATGTAACAGGGTGGACAAATAACAGATAATAAATTATGTAATTAAAAGTTATTTTAAATTTTTGTTTAGTTAAAAAGGTCCAGTAGAAGTCACTACATGAACAATGTATTGCGTCTTTACATTTCATCATGAAAAATGAGTAATTAAACACAGCCTATAAATAAAGATAGTTAAGACTTAGTAAAACAGCCATTAAAGAGGTTACAAGGTTTAAAAGGAGTGCAACGTCCATGAGCATAGTATCTTTAATATCATAAAAGGGACAATACTTTGTACCTTCTTTGATTTTGCATGCTCGGCTGATGTTGTGGTATTTAATTTGGCCTGGGTAGATGCTTATCACCTGGTGTATTTCAATGTTATCTTTATGGCTTTTTGGAACCTAAGACAACAAGGCAAGAAGGTTTACCCAACACCAAATATTCATGAATCCAGGTGAGCACTGTGTGTGTGTAGAATTGTCAAATGTTTTGGCAGAAATGTGAGTCTACTGTGCTTTTACCATTGACCATGCTCATTCCTGCAATCATCCACGTTTGGCCATTTAAATCCTATCCCAATCCAATAGACCTGAAGTGGCCTTTTATGATCTTATCAGCAACCAACTGCACCCAACACTGAAGCCTACTCATTGTGCCCAGTCCAGGTGTACTCACCTCAGCCACTGCATTGGTAGCTCTTCACAGGGGTCATCGGGTAGGCACCTCCCCTTGTCAGTGTTTCGCTGAATTAAGCCCATGACCCCTCCAGAAGGCTCAAAAGTGAAGTCTGGTGTTTCAGACCCACCCCCCTCCAAGCCAGCATTACAGTCCTACTTATCCTTTACCATCAACAACCGTAAATCCACACTGGCCTCCCTAGTGACTAAGGATGTAACTAGCCCCACTGGCACAGTTTATGCATGCTCAGTGTCGCCAGTTTCATGTTGGCTTTATGTAATTACATTACCGACAGCTGCAATAACACAACACAGCTCTCACTTGTCCTGTCCTCCACATACCTAACACATTTACAATGTGTTTCCCCAAGCAGTCTGTGCTCTCCTTACCCACAGCCATTGACTAGACCTTTCACAGCTGCCTTTAGTTTTTGGCCCCTGATGCTGAACTGCACCAGCAGCACTGTAGTAGACTTGGCTATAAATCCCCTAACACCTATTTCTTGTGGTCTTACATGAGCCTGCCACCCACGTTCTCTCATCTCTCTCACCTTTTTGGGGTAGACTGCATTATGTTTAAAATTTGAAGTGTTCATCATTTTCAGTAGGATTAGAAATTATATTGTTTACATTTTTACATAATACAATGGTCGGTACTGGGGACGCAAAAGGCAGTGAACTGTAGGAATGACCCTGTTACATGCACGGAGTACACAGTGCTTTGTGTTTTTGTTTGTCTTGTCCTCAGGCTCTCAGGTCTCCCGCGTGTTTGTCCATGTGGCGGGTGATTGGCTAATTTCTGCTTTGCACGGTGTAGCATATGTTGGGTTTTTAATCATACACCACGATACCTTTGTGAATATATATTTAATATATATATTTATAATTTGTGTTTATAGCGTTGACCTTATTCAAACTCCTATAATCTCTGATATTTGACTTAGTGATATTAATTAAAGTTTATAATTGGCTTAAGCAATTAAAACGTTAATAATTAGTCTGAGAATGAATAATAATCAAGCTAAGTGAGTTCTTCAGGATTTTCAGAAATTCTAATGAACAAAACTGCATACACTGTGATTTCAAATAATAATAATTTCAAACAAAGAGAAAGATATTTAATTAACATAGCATAACCTTGTAATCTCACGGCGTCACCGCAGGGGAGACCGATTCGAGCTTAAAGGTGAGCTAGGCACTTCTGGCTTGTAACTAAATTGTTGCTACTTAAGGTTTGATTAATAGTAGATTATAAAGGGACTTAATTAGACATCAGCTCCTGGAAAAGTGTAAAATTTGCTAGCTTACTCTTCTGCCGTTTCACCAAGCCGTCGTGTCCTGCTGTTTAACCTCCGTGTTCTGGGGTTGTTTCTCGTCGTTTCCACGTAGTGAGGGACAGGCCCGCTTGTGAAGGAGATTCCCCTCCGATTGAGTTAGAAGCTCTCGGCTTCAGGTGGAGCGGCGTCGATCGAGATTTCCCCTCTTTGAAGAGTCACGGACGTGGCTGGTTTCTCACCGGGGTGGAGTGGCTTTTTCAGAGTGTTAGCTCGTCTCGTTGTTCGGTTTTCCAGGAGTAATGCCTTCAGAAGTCAGCTTTATAACGTTAATATATCTGCTATCAATTAATCAAAAAGGTTGATATCTTATTCTGGCCACGAATAAGTTTCGCCTACTTTGATCACTCGTGAGATCACACTTCGATGGGCAATAAACAAAACACAATTAAAAGAAAATAAAATATTCAAATCGCTCGACGCATTATTAAAGCTTCATACTTTTAGCTAATTCAAGACGTCTCTTGTGAGCTTTTGATGAAGTCTCTAAGGTCTTTCTTTGTTTCGTCGGCGTGAAGGAGAAAGCGTCTCGCTTTGGAGAGGTTTTCGGAGTTGAAGCGAGGTTCTCTGCTGATCTCTTTGTTGTTTCAGATTTCCTTGGACTGTTGTTGTTCTCTCCTCTCCGTTTTCTGTTGATTTTTACTCCTTAACTTACTGCTGTGTCGAGTTGTTGAGCTGTTTTTCAAAGCCAGCGCGGTCATGCCCTCATGGGAGGCGTCCTTTTCTGATTGGGCGCGAGTTCAGGCTCACGTGACCGACTTCATGAGACAGGAAAGGGGGAAGGCTGAATCAGAGATTTAAACAATAAGTAATAAGATAGACATTTCCCGTATCGAAATTTCCTATTCATATTAGTAACATACCACAATGAGTGTCCTGGATTATTAATATCAAACATTTACATAAGATTTCATCCTGGGGTACGTTGTGTTTACGTCCCATTTACAATAATACGTTAGAAAAACATTAATCTGTTTTCTCTAGTCAGAGACAGAACTTCTTTTCATGATAGAGACAATCAGCAATATACATCATTTCATTAGAAGGTGGGCATTCATCTGAGGGTACAGAAAGTGACATTAATACATTTGTTTATACACATTTAATCAGAATTTGACTTCATTTTCGTTATTGTTTGGACGACCCCGAGCGAGGCGTAGTTTCGCCAGTGTCCACTTGGGGTCGCTGTTGGTCCATGCCGTTGATCCATACTGTTCGTCCGGTGCAGATGGTTAACGAGAGGTCACGTTGAGTTCAATCAGTTTGACCATCTGGGCTGTCTGTTTAGTGGGCTCGAGATAAGGACGAGACATTTAGGTGCCATTGTCATAAAAGCGGGCCGTAAAAACTCTCTTCTTTGTTCTGTGTTCCTGTTTCTCACAAGAGAGAAGGGGGTGTTGGGGCCATGTGTCACTTGAAAGTGTTCTTCTCCAGTCTTTGATGTTAGATCTTATGTGTGTGCGGGCTGCGGGGTTTTTGCACCCCTGTGGTTCGTGGAATGTTGGATTCAGACGAAAGGTCCCCTTCAGACTGGAAAAGTTTTAATTCGAAACTTTTCATTTCTTCATTTTGATTTATATTCGGTCCATATCTACCATAGGAAAGAGCGAGAGCTAACAACTTCATAGCTGTCTGTGAATGTGAGACGGAGTGACTGAATGAGCGTTTCTTCCTGTGTGCGTGAGTGGTTTTGTGGCATTGTCTCAAGAAAGCGTGGTAATGAATGAGTTTTGGCGCTGAGTGTAAAAATGTACTTTCACAACTGTTCTCTACTCTCTGCAGCTCTATGGTGTGGACAGGGTAGTTGGGGCGGCCTACACACACACTCACGTTAGGAAACTCTTTGTATGTGAACACTAGGCTAGGGGTGGGTGCCACTACTGTATGTTGGGTGAGTTTAGCTTAGATTGGTCAATGAGAGTGTAGTTTATAGTACTTTTATTATTTACTTTTCTTTGGCAGACCCATTATGTACCCATGTTTGTATGTCCTCCATACTCAATGAATGGACAAGGATAAGGTGCATCTTGGTTGTACAAAACACTAGGAGTTAAATTGATTAAGTTATTAATAAGTAATAAGTTTAATTATTCTAAGTAATAAGTTTTTTTTTTGCTAATTTTAAGAGTAAGTGTTATCTCTTGTCTCTCTCTCACTCAGCTAAATACAAAAAACACACAAATTGAGAGATTCCCTCAGCTGTTGTTGACCTTCTACAAGCTAAAATAAATCCTGCACCTTAGACCGAATAAAGCACATATTTTACAGTGCTTTACTTTATATGGTTGAACTGACAATAAAATACCCTTGACTTGACGGTCCAGATGACAGTGGTTTTTTTGACTATTTTCAACACCCATCTGTTTTCAATACCAAGGTCTGCTAGAGTTATTAAAAAACACAGTTCAGAAGGGGACTGAAATTCCCTATAAAATATACTTTAATACGACAGACTTCCTCTGAACTGTGTACTTATGGATGTGTACTTATGTTCACAAACAAGGTTTCTCCCTTTTGAAACAAGAAAAAACAAAGGCAACCTTATTATTTGACCAACTGTTGTGTGTATATTAGACTGTAGGTTATCACAAATCAAATCAAATCAAATCAAATTTATTTGTATAGCGCTTTTTACAACTGACGTTGTCACAAAGCAGCTTCACAGTTTCAAAACAGAACATTTAAATCAAAGCCCAATGCAAGCAAGCCGAAGGCGACAGTGGCAAGGAAAAACTCCCTCGAGGCTGGAGGAAGAAACCTTGGGAGGAACCAAGACTCACAAAGGGGACCCATCCTCCTCTGATCAAACTATAGATTGAATTTTAAATGATCACCAATGAAGTGTCATTATGCTACATAATAATAATAATAATAATAATAAGGTGAGCAGCTGGTCTGGTCTGGTCTGCAGGAGAATCCAGCAAACAATCTTCCATCAGTGGGCCACCATTCTCTCAGAAAACAGTAAAACAGTAAAAGGGAAGCAGTTAGTTTAGTTGAGTGCAGCAGAGAATAAGAGCATGTGAATATTTTCTTTAGCGTAGTGAGGGATCTGACTGTAACAGACTGGGAGTAGGGAAACCAGAAGGAGCTCAGGCAAAGACATCCTTTCGATGTCTTATGAATTCTGGGTACTCGTAAGAGGCCGGCGCCCTGAGATCTGAGTAATCTTGGTGGTTCATAGTGTGTGATGAGGTCTTGCAAGTATTCAGGGGCGAGACCATATAAGGATTTATACGTGAGTAAAAGAATTTTGTAATCAATACAGAATTTAACTGGAAGCCAGTGAAGGGCCGATAAGACTGGACTGATATGATCAAATTTTCTAGTTTTAGTGAGGACCCTGGCTGCAGCATTTTGAATTAACTGGAGTTTACTCAAGTTTCTGCTGGAGCATCCTGATAAAAGTGCATTGCAATAATCTAATCTTGATGAAATAAAAGCGTGAACTAATTTTTCCGCATCTGGGAGGGATAAGGAATTTCTTAACTTAGCGAGGTTCCGAAGATGTAGGAAAGCTATTCTTGTAATGTTACCTATATGCTGATCAAATGATAGATCTGAATCAATTATAACACCCAGATTTTTAGCTGATGAGCTAGGGAGAACAGGTAAGTCAAAATTATGTATTAAATCTGATACCTTATTTATCGCAGGTTTTGGACCTAGAAGGAGAACCTCGGTTTTGTCGCTGTTTAGCAGAAGGAAATTGTATGACATCCAATGCTTCACTTCTTTAACACAGTCCTCCATTTCCTTTAATGTAGGTTTGTCATCTGGTTTGGCTGATATGTATAACTGTGTGTCATCTGCATAACTGTGGAAGGTAATGCCATGCCTGCTAATAACTCTGCCCAGTGGCAGCATGTATAATATGAATAGTAAAGGTCCTAAAATGGAGCCTTGGGGAACTCCAAATCTCATTTTTGTATGAGTAGAAGAAACATTATTTACGTTTACAAACTGATAGCGATCTGTGAGGTAAGACTTAAACCATGATAGGGCTGTTCCTGTTATTCCAACCATGTTTTTTAATCTTTCTAGCAGAATAGTATGATCAATTGTATCGAAAGCTGCACTGAGGTCTAGTAGAACTAGCATGGATACACAGCCTCGATCAGAGGCTAGAAGAAGGTCGTTTGTTATCTTAACTAAAGCTGTTTCGGTGCTATGGTGTGGCCTAAAACCAGATTGAAATTTTTCATATATGTTATTCTTATGCAAGTATGACCTAAGTTGTTGGGCCACAACTTTTTCTAAGATCTTAGATATGAAGGGAAGGTTAGAGATGGGTCTGTAATTGGATAGTACACTAGGATCAAGATTCGGTTTTTTGATCAGGGGCTTAATAACTGCTAGTTTAAATGCTTTGGGTATGTGACCTAGTCTAAGGGACGAATTTATGATTGTTAAAATGGGATTGATTATGACTGGTAATACTTTAAATAGTTTTGTTGGTATTGCATCAAGTGTGCAGGTCGTACAATTTGACGAGTAGATGATTTTCTCCAGTTCTAGCTGTGGTAGTGGGTCAAAGTCCTCTAATCTTTCTTCTATGTTTTGTTCTATATCATCCACACCAGATGACAGACAGGCTGGATTTAGTAATATGGTATTTATTGTTTGTCTAATATTTTCAATCTTATTGTTAAAAAAGTCCATAAAAGCATTGCTGGTGTGAATGGCTGGGATCTGTGGATCAGTAGCTGCCCGATTGTTTGTAAGTTTAGAGATTACATTAAAGAGTGCTCTAGGATTGTGTTTATTATTTTCAATCAGTGAGGACAGATGTGCTGAACGTGCATTGACGAGTGCCCTTCTATATTGGATAAGGCTGTCTTTCCAGGCACAGTGAAATACTTCCAGTTTAGTCGACCTCCATTTCCGCTCTAATTTCCTTACGGTTTGTTTTAGGGTGAGCGTTTCTTCATTATACCAGGGAGCGAGTTTTTTCTGTTGTAGCTTTTTACGCTTAAGCGGTGCTACACTATCTAAAGTTGATCGAAGAGTGTTATCTAAGTAGTCCGTTAGTCTATCCAGCTCCAGTGGGTCTGCTGGACTACTGACTGAGGTCAATAAATCAGTGATGTTTTCAGTAAATTTAGGGGCTGTAGATGGGGTTAGTGAGCGCTTTAGATAATAATGTGGGCATGTACATTTTTTAATATCTAAACTCAGTTCATATGAAATTAGGTAGTGGTCTGAGACTGTGGAAGACTGAGGGAGAATATTTAGGTTTTTTATGTTCGTGCCCAGGGTCAAAACCAAGTCTAGTGTGTGATTACAATAATGAGTAGGACCTGATACATTTTGTGTGAACCCAACAGAATCTATGATTGATGTGAATGCCTTTTTTAGGGGATCATCACTTTTCTCAAAATGAATGTTAAAGTCTCCTACAATTATTAACTTATCACATGACACTGCTAAATTAGCAGCTAGTTCACCAAATTCTTTTATAAATTCTGAATAGGGCCCTGGTGGTCTATAAATGTTTAATAAGGAGATAGTGTTCTTATTTGTGGCGGGGTTAATTATGTTAATGTACATGATTTCGAAGGAAGTACAGTTGTAACCATGTTTTTGGTTAATAATTAAATTATTTTTGTAAATTATACATAATCCACCCCCTTTGCCTGTCAGTCTGGGGCTGTGTACATATTTATAGCCTGTAGGAGTGGCTTGATTTAGTGCTAAATATTCATCATTTCTGACCCAAGTTTCACTAAGGCATAAAACATCAAGTTTCTGATCCATTATTATTTCATGTATAATGAGTGCTTTAGAGTTAAGTGCTCTTATATTGAGTAGGCCAAACTTTAGGTCTGTGGGGATGATACTACCCTCTGTTTCTGATGGTTTAATAGTGATTAGGTTATTGGGGCACGCTGTTTGATATTTTCTGGGTTTAAGTTTGATTCGGGGGACAGACACAGTCTTGATACTGTAACAAATTTTTATATTTCTTAAAGCAAGCTTTGTACATACACCCTTACTATGGGCAAACAAATGGCCATTATCTGTAAGTGTATCCTTAAAATCACTTACCTGTTCGCTGTGTAATCTACTTGCCTGTTTGTGCTGGTGGGTGGGGTTAGTCAAGCCTGGCGAAGAACATCCTCGATGTTCCCAGAGAGAACTGCAGAACCTAGGCGACTAGAGTGAAGCCCATCCCGGCGGTAGAGGGCAGGACGTTCCCGAAAACACTCCCAGTGGTCGACGTAGTCCACGCCGACAGTGCCACACCAAACCCGGAGCCAGGAGTGAAGTGCGAAGAGCCTGCTGTACGCCTCACATCCTCGTCTGTAGGTGGGTAGGGGGCCGGAGACGACGATCCTGGCGTCCGTCTTTTTCCGAGCGGTATCCAGAAGCGAACGGTAGTGCTCCTTCAGGACCTCGCTGCGGCGGGCGGAAGTGTCGTTCGTCCCCACGTGGAGAACGACGATGCCGAGATCCTCACGCTGCCGCAGCGCCGAGGGAAGTCGGCGCTCAAAGATCACAGATCTTTGTTGCTTTGTATAATCCTTTTCCTCTTTCACCCTGTTCTTCAAACCTCAGCACCACCACAGATCAGGCAAGAGCTGGGTGGTGGATCATTCTCAGCGCTGCAGTGACACTGACCTGGTGGTGGTGGTGTGTTTGTGTGTTGTGCTGGAGTTTTTAAACCCTGTGTCCACTCACTGTGCACTCTGTGAGACACTCCTAGCTGGTTGATCCACCGTACATGTAAAGTCAGAGACATTAGTTCATCTGTCGCAGCAGTTCATGTTAATCATCATCTAGTCCTTTATCAGTGACACAGGACACTGCCCACATAACTCTTTCAGCTGGATGTTTTTGGTTTGTGGACTATTCTCAATTCAGCAGTGACCCTGAGGGATTTAGAAACTAGCAGTGCTGCTGTATCTGATCCACCTGTTCCAGCACCACACACACTCCACCATCACATCAGTGTCACTGCAGCACTGAGAACAATCCACCAAATCATACCTGCTCTGAGGGGGACCTGACTATTGAGGATCAGAGAGAAAAGGAGCTAAAAGTATGCAGAGCAACAGATGGACTACAGTCTGTAAATGTAGAACTACAAAATACTCCTGTTTGGTCAGTGGAGCTGAGAGAGTGTACAGTAAATGAATAAACGAGGTGATCATAATATTCTGATATGACTATGTATATACATGCACTGTAATCAGCATTGGGCCTTGAGTCAGTTTCAGGTAGAGTTTTGTTGCACTCTCCAATTGAAAATTCAAGGGCTGTATTTAGAGACACATCATGTTGATGGTAATGAGAATGTTATATATTACAAAATCTACATCTATATTTACATGTACTGTTTTGAAGGGCTAGTTGTCTGGTAAGAAATTGTTAGAAACCGCTGTGGTGCATCTGATTAAAATGCCCTAGATGATGTAATCCAATAATTCTCTTTATTACAGCAGGTGGAATGATGGAGCATACAGAATAAATTGTGGATACTGTCGTAATGTAGTCCTGGTACACCTTTGTAGTGGTGGGTGTATGTGTGGTTCTTAAAGAAACACATACAGACAATACTTAATATCAACAAGGAACATATACATTTTCAGTCACTCAAACTAAACGGCTAATTACGGTACACACTACAATGAGAGATTTCTTAACAATTATAGGCATTAAAACAATGATGTAGCTGAAGGGACACCGGCCCTATTTCACTTATGCCTTTTAACTGCTTTTATTATTATACAATTATTATACAAGTTACATGTCAACTAAACGATACCTAATATACATACAATAAACATTATAACAAATATAGGTAATACTAAATGACTAGTATAACATTAAGCACACACTAACTGTTTTTTTCTTTACCAATTCAGTTACAGAGTGTTGTGAAAAATAATTTTATTACTTTGTGTTTGTTGACAAATATCCTTAAATGATGATTAGCTAAATTAGCATTTATAACTACATACTCATTGTGTGAAATCCTGTACCCTATATGCATGTATATGAATGACTAACCAGTATTTACATTATTAATTACTTACACATGTAGTTAAACATTTTTGCTTGATCCTGCACTACTAACTCATATGATAATTACTCCTAAAGACATATTATAAGCTAACTTCACTATATGGCATGATAACTTGATATTTACACACAGTTTTAATTCTTAACGTCTAACCTTGAACAGATGTGCACTCCAGGATTGTAACACACTGACATCATAGTGTTGGGCATGGAGGCACTGATCTGTAGCTTCTTCTTGTGGCCTTGAAGTGTATTTCTAACTCCCTAAATTTTAGTCTCTAGGGAAAAAGTGCTGAGAAGAGAGGCCCATTATAAGCCTGACCAGATAATGAATGTCTTCAGGGTCACAACAGGCACCTGAATATTGCACGTGAAGAGCTGAGTACTAACACGTGAAATTATGCATATTAATATACGCTAATCAGCCAGAAACGCCCCACCACCAGGCTATACGTCATCATGGGTATAACTTTTTGAGTCAGATGATGGGAGGTCAGAATTTTCACTTGGGAGGGGTAATCACTTCACTCGACTGGTGTCTGCGACTCTCTCGTGACGGACACGCCTCCCCCGAAGAGGGAGAGTGTATTTTGGACCTTTTTGTTATTTTCTCATGGGTTGGTAAATTTTAAATACTTTGAGAACGGTCCAAAGAAACATTTTTATCTTCAAATTGGTGACCCCCGACGTGCGGGAGGTCCAGACGGCGGACAACTTCGGACTCCTTTCCACTCGCGGCCGCAACATATTAAGGTGGGTGTGCAGACCCTGTTTTATTCAAATTCTGCATATTGGACATTTTAAATTAGAGTGGTGTGGAGCCCCGAAGGTGGTCCGGAGTGGGGTATTGAGCAAATCAATTTATTTTAAATATGTTTTTATAATTTTTTATCAGTTTATACATTTGGGGTTGATTGTTTGGAAAATTAATTATGGAATTTAAGAATAACTGGGACTGGGAGCTGGCGTGCCCCCCTCGGACCTGACGAGGTGTCGAGATAATTGCTCGGTCGGAAAAAGGCCGTCCGTGGGCGTGGTCTGCCCTGAAGTATAATCATATTTTCGCAGGTTTTATAAAGGTGGATGTTGTTCCCACCATGGGTTATTGTGGATTTAAATGAGATTTATGGTATATCGGAAGCGGATGTTTGTTCCCGCAGGTTTTATAAAGGTGGATGCTGTTCCCACCATGGGTTATTGTGGATTTAAATGAAATTTATGGTATATCGGTAGCGGATGTTGTTCCCGCAGGTTTTATAAAGGTTTAAGCTATTTACATTTGGTTTTGGTGTATTTTAATGGAATTTGATTGTGTATTCATGTTTTATCTCTGTTCTAAGAGCTTGTGTTATTGTTAGAGGCTGTTTACATGACTGTTGTGTATGTTTTTGCTCGATAGAGGAGTGTCTTGCTGTGTGTGTGTGTGTGTATGTGTAAGCTGAATGTGTGTGTCTCACCCCTCACTTTTTCCATCTTATAACTTTGTCCCTTGTCTGTAACTGTGTGTGTGTCAGCTGAAAGAATTTTTTTTTGGGAGAAAAAGGAGAAAGTAGGGGACTGATCAACCCCCTTTCTTCTGTGGTTGCTTGTGTGTGGGGAGAAGTAGTTTATCCATGGGCTGTAAAAAGCCATGAATTTTTTTTGTGGGTGTGTTTAAAGAAAAGTGGGGAAAATCTCTGCCTAGAGAGTGTCAGAGAGAGAGTTTTCGTAAGTGTTTCGAGAGTGTTTAAAGAAAGTGGGGAATGTGATAAAGAATGTGTGATTTAGGAATTAATAGGGAAAGATATTTGTAATGGTAACGATTATGAGCTTCGTTCAAGGACAGTTATTTAAAGAATATAAACCTCAATAAAATGAGGGGTTTGTTTATTTATGACAATGAGCCTGAACGGAAGACATTTTTAAAGTAAAAATAAATGAGCTTTCTTGGAGACTATAAATTAAGAAAATATAGACAATGAGCTCCAGAAAGACGTTTTTAGAGGTTGAGAATAGGAGAAAGGAGAGCAAGGTGTAAAGCTGAGGAATTAATAGGGTACATTGGGGAAACTGTAAGGTTTAAACATGGGAATTAAAGGGAAAATTGTTACTTGAACACTTGCTCTAATTTTGAATCTGGTTTCTTTGTTATTGGGGTTAATTTAGACTGGTAGTGGATAAAAATATATTTGGTATTTTGTTTACTGCTTATTGACCTAAGAATTTTTTTTTCCGGTTCAGTTTGCATTTTTTTTTTGACTGTGGTAGTTGGTGTTAAAAATTTATTTTCTGCCTCGGTTTGAATTTTTCGTTCATCATAAGATATTTTGTCACTTGCTTGCTATTTCTGTAGTTCTCAAAATTTTGTTTTAACTTTTTATAATATATCTTGTAATTTGACTGCTTATTGATGGTGTGCTGATGATGTTTGTTTTGTTCGGTTGGAAATTGATACTCTACATAATAGGCACGATGGTGGCTTGTTGACTGATAAGTGTGTTCGGTTATCTAAACTATAGTCTTTGGGTTTTTCTGTTTATTACAAATTCTATTTCATACATTGGTGTTATTTGCGTCTGACTAAAGAGCTTTTTCGGTTCGTGGGTTGGTTTGATACTTAATGTACATTAGGCTTGGCTTGCTTCTAAATTAAATACTGTGTTTGAACACACGCACTACGTTTCTTATCAGCCTGTGAAATTTTTCACAGGGCTGAGGTGGTCCTGCTTTTCTTGGCTGAGCTTGAAAACTTGACTTTAAAACTTTTCTTTTCTTTTTTATATAAACTGAGCCGGAAAGCGCTAACAACACAGATTGTTACATTGAAAACACCAGGTCCGTATACAAAACACAAGGGGGAGGGGGCTACTGCCCCGCCTCCGCCATACAACATAGGCCACGTCCCACCAGCTGACATCATCCTGCCTGTCTTCAGTGTAGACTCGGGCACAGTGAGTTTACAGAGTCACACACACAAACGCACACACAGAAGATCCATTTAAATTCCGCAGGCCACGAGAGTCAATTTTAATTGCACACAAATATTAACACCGACTGTTCTGACATTATAGATACCACGGGAAATTATATAGAACAGGATAAACCACGCCTTCACCATAAACAAACACTGAAAACACCATTTAAGAACCAGATGCCACGAAAAACTAAACAAAACATTAGGATTAAAGCAGATTTAGAGGACCATGTCACAACTGATGATGACTCTGACCATGATGACGGACACACAGCAGATGATGAGGACAGTGCAAACGGACGATGTGGTGATAGACGGATGACTGATTTGAACAATACATTGCGTATCATGGAAAACCTCATATTAGAAGAAAAGAGACAATTGAAATGAAAACAACAGACTTTAGAACGCACATGCACACCTCTGACAAAACAGACATTTTGAGAAGAAGCATTAGACACCGACACCCGCCTGACAGGTATAGGACTGACACTAACATCGGCACTATGCTTCCATTAGTGGCCACTAGTACAGGAACATATAAATATGTACCATTAAAAATTAGATAATAAAGACAAGGAGACAGTTAAGTTAGAAAGAGAACTACTAACTGTTCAAATAGCAGAAGCCAGGAAATGTATTAATGATAATAAAAAGCAAACAAAGTCTGACACCATGATGCCTATGACTGCAGTACCACAACCAAACATTCAACCACCACAAACATACATGAACACACAAACATATATGCCAACCCAAACAGGGCCACCACAAAACCCACCGTACAATTATGGACTAATTTCATATTTCCCATATCAGCCCTACTCAGGGGGCAGGGGGCGGGGTAATGGTAGGTGGAGGGGCAGGGTCCACCACCAGACCGGGGCGTGCCTAAGATGTGGAGCTTTGGGCCACTGGGCAGCACAATGGAAGGCACCACTCTTTACTGACACCAGCTATCCACACCAGGCACTACACCCACAGGCGGCACCAAAACCGGGACTGTCACATCTTCCTGCTGGCCAATACAGCATGGAGCCGTGGGGTGGACATTGACGGGGCCCAGAGGAGCACCAGGACAGCAGGGCCAGGGCAGAAACCATGCTGTCATTAACTGTGGGGGCCAACAAAATCACTTTTCTGGTAGACACGGGAGCCACATTGTCAGCCAGCAACACAGTATTACCCGCACACCTGATGAGACCTCAACAGGATGAGTCTGTAGACATTTACTGGGGTTTAGTGACTGGACAGACAGTCCCGTCACCACCACTAATTGACTTGTTCCAACAGTGGTCGCCTTGGATTACAGCCATGGCACTTTATGTTCCTCCGCCGACCCATTCCGTGTCACCCTGTTCTATGATGTAGGGGGAGATTTAACTTATTATGAATTTTTTCAAACAGAATTAGAGGGTACAGTGTGGTCGGTTGACACCACAGGGATTTATGTGGGTCTTGAAGGGGTGGCATCTCCTGTTTCACTAACACCACAACAACATTATTGGTAAAAACTGTCTGACAAGGCGGCACAACACATTTCACTAGCTCTCCATCAGAGACAGGAGGCCAAGCAGTTGGGCCCTATAGTAAAAAGAGCAAATGAGGCCACGGATTGGGTCTGGACCTAGCTGCCTGGTGTCATGTTTTCAAAGTCAACATAGACATATCACATCACTGATAACTCACCAATCTTAGTCACATTGCACCATCAATTGCTGCCTAGACACCATGGTTGTGAGGACTGTGATTATCTACAGATGGAGGTATTATTAGCATCACTACCTGACACATTGTGGTCCACAGGACCAGATGATGTAGGATACACTAATCAGTCACCTGTATCTTTTTGTATGAATATTACACAACCAATTTGGATTCCCCAATATAAACAAAAAACCTGAGACTGTGTAAGACATGTTAGCATTTTTAGGACTGACTGGTTACAGCAGACAATAGATTCTTGACTTTGTCGGACGAACATAACCTTTTAGGGACATGGTGGAATTTCTAGGGATGAGCAATTTGCCTGGTAAGCTCATTTGGACGGTGGAGTCAGAACAGGCGTTTATAGACGTTAAACAAGCCTTATCCGTTGCAGTTGACTTGGCCAGACCTGACTATTAATTACCTTTTTACATGGATGTTTCTGAAACAGACACTGTGATTAATGGTGTACTGTTTCAGAAAAAGGGGGAAGGTAGAGCAGTACTAATGTATTTAAGTGTCCCATTGGACCTTATAGAGAGGAGACAATCACAGTGCACAAGACATGTAGCAGGACTGACTAAATTAGTTCAGAAAACAGCACATTTGGTAGCAGGATACCCATTGCGCATTCTAACCACACACGGAGTAGTAGCGTACATAAACTCACAGATGTTCACACTCACTCCATTGCGACAGAGACGCATTCACAAAGCATTGACTGCACCCAACATCACTTACACACATGAAGGAGTTAATATGGCAGATGGCACTGGATATATATTATATGGCACTGGAAAATCTAAAACAATGGTGGCACCCATACATGTCAGCATTAGTGGTTGATTACATCACTAAATGTCAGATTTGTAACACTCAGAATGTAGCAAAAGCATTTAAACTAGCTCCAGGAAGGTTTCCATTGCCAGATTATCATGGACATGAGATTACACAGATATGATTGACCCCATTAGGAGATATAGATATCTCCTGGTCGTTGTAGATAGATTCTCGGGGTGGGTGGAGGCACTCCCCACTCTGAGGGAAGATGTAAAATCAGTTTGTAAGTTTCTGATTAATTGTTGGATTTCTAACCATGGGTTTCCTAGAAATTTTTTTTATTTTTTATATTTTTTCAGATAGCGGGAGTCATTTCACGAGTAAAACACTGCAGTGGGTGGAGCAATCGTTGGGGCTGCGCCATAGCTATGGTTGTGTGTATCATCCTGCCTCACAAGGTCAGGTGGAGAGGATGAATCAAAATTTGAAATCCAAATTAGCAAAGATCAAACTGGCCACGGGCATGAATTGGCTTGATGCCCTTCCAATTGTTTTAATTAGTGTTCGTAGTTAAGTGAACAGAAATACAGGGTTCACTCCTTTTGAATTAGGGAGGGGCATACCTTTTCAAGGCCCCTCCAGCGCGCTTGCGTCCCCCCAGAAACTACCTCAAGCAGAGTACCGACAGCTATATGAAGAACTAAAAGCTGTTTGTTCAGATTTCTCTATACAGGTGCAGGAAAGGAGAGAAGGAGAAGAAACGGAGGAGAAGGATCCAGAAGTGACAGTCTCACCCTGGGTCCTCCTGAAGGTCATCAAGCGGAAGTGGTACGAACCTCGCTGGACAGGACCCTACCAGGTGACAGAGAGAACCAGTTGTGCATTCCGGCTGAAGGGTAAAGGCTTATAGTGGTACCACCTCACACAGTGCAGAGCCACACCGACACCTAACATCAAACATTCACTGAAGGAAAAACAACACCTCAGAAGAGGCTGATCAAGCAGCCTCAACCAACATAGGGGCAGAATAATCCCCTGAGGCAGGGGCACGACAAGGAAAGTCTATCCTTGCCTCCAGCGCAGATCCCTACCAACGGATGAAGAATACACTTTAACACATACACATATAGGGCTCATTGTAATCTCTTAGTCCAGAGGGTGAGTGGTAGGACAGAGGTGTCCACTCCTAACAGGAGTGGTGTAATTGCCCGCTACCACCACAATCTGCCATCACGCTCTACCTAAGTCACTCGCCAAACCGGGGGTGACCTAGGCAGACCAATCTAACATTAATTGTTTACCATTTTATAAATGTATTGACCTGTCAGTTGGACAGGTCAAAAGGGGGAATTGTTGTGAAAAATAATTTTATTACTTTGTGTTTGTTGACAAATATCCTTAAATGATGATTAGCTAAATTAGCATTTATAACTACATACTCATTGTGTGAAATCCTGTACCCTATATGCATGTATATGAATGACTAACCAGTATTTACATTATTAATTACTTACACATGTAGTTAAACATTTTTGCTTGATCCTGCACTACTAACTCATATGATAATTACTCCTAAAGACATATTATAAGCTAACTTCACTATATGGCATGATAACTTGATATTTACACACAGTTTTAATTCTTAACGTCTAACCTTGAACAGATGTGCACTCCAGGATTGTAACACACTGACATCATAGTGTTGGGCATGGAGGCGCTGATCTGTAGCTTCTTCTTGTGGCCTTGAAGTGTATTTCTAACTCCCTAAATTTTAGTCTCTAGGGAAAAAGTGCTGAGAAGAGAGGCCCATTATAAGCCTGACCAGATAATGAATGTCTTCAGGGTCACAACAGGCACCTGAATATTGCACGTGAAGAGCTGAGTACTAACACGTGAAATTATGCATATTAATATACGCTAATCAGCCAGAAACGCCCCACCACCAGGCTATACGTCATCATGGGTATAACTTTTTGAGTCAGATGATGGGAGGTCAGAATTTTCACTTGGGAGGGGTATTAGACTGTTCTCAATGTGTGAATTCTCCTGGATCCAGTATTTTGGTAAATAAATACTTTGATTTGCTTTGAACTTCACTCGACTGGTGTCTGCGACTCTCTCGTGATGGACACGCCTCCCCCGAAGAGGGAGAGTGTATTTTGGACCTTTTTGTTATTTTCTCATGGGTTGGTAAATTTTAAATACTTTGAGAACGGTCCAAAGAAACATTTTTATCTTCAAGAGTTAAATACTACTGATAACATTTGGACATTATCTATATGAGCTGGATGACAACAGTAATAATACTTACAGGTATATGAACGCACACAGTTAGAGAAAAAGTGTCCACAAATATTCCACACAACGATAAAGTCCTTTTCAGTCCACCAACATAGGTCCACTCCTTGACTTATTTAAACCACTACTGAGCCCTCTCAGCGCTAGCGTCCCTAAACTAGCACTCTGATTGGCTAAACAAGTGGAGCCATGAAGGGTGCATGCACTGAGAATGTGATTTCGGGGCAGCAGCCAATCAGCTCTTAAATTTGAGCCAAATCTTTAACCCTTTGTAACAGCTGCCCCAAATTTGTCCCGCCAAATTTGTCATCATTAGAAGGGTTAAATGGTTTTGAGTCCATTTCTGGGATAGCAGGGAGTATGATGAGACGGGCGACAGGTCTCTGATTATATCTACCATTTACCATAACTTCCGCCATCCTGATGCGTCCATCGGCTCCAGAATGTACTTTTGTGACTCGACCTACAGGCAAACTGGCTCTTGGTAGAAGAGGGTCCATCACCATGACAACATTGTCAGTTTGCAGTGCTGGAGTATCCTTCTGCCACTTTGTACGAGTTTGGAGATTTGGGAGGTAATGCCTGATAAAATGTGTCCAGAATTGATCTGCGAGTATCTGTGAGTGTTTCCACCTTCTACTGCTAAGTAGATCTGACTCCTCATAAACTGCTTGGGGTAGTGCTGGATCAAGCCGCCCCATTAACAAAAGGTTCGGGGTTACCGGATCTGTGTCAGCAACATCGCTGGACACATACCCAAGTGGTTTGGAATTTAGAATACCTTCCACCTTGATTAATACAGTCCGTAACACCTCTTCTGAGACTGCATGGGGTTGTACAGTGGCATACAGGGCTGCCTTTACTGACCTGATTTCCCTTTCCCAGATGCCTCCAAAATGAGGTGCACTAGGTGGGTTAAACTCAACTCAACTTTATTTATAGAGCACTTTAAAAAACACCAACAGTTAAAACAAAGTGCTGTACAAAAGATGTTTATAAAACAAACTAAAACAAAATAAAATAACCAATAAGGAAAAATAAATAACTTAAATAAAAACAACACTTATAAAATTAATAAAACAAAACAAACGTCTCATGCTGAGTTGAAAGCCAAGGAATAAAAATGGGTTTTAAGATAAGTTTTAAAAATCGAAAGTGAAGAAGCCTGCCTAATCTGTAATGGTAGGCTATTCCACAGTTTCGGCGCAGCAATTGAAAAAGCTCTATCTCCTCTGAGCTTACGTTTTGACCTCGGCACCTCCAGGAGCAGCTGATCAGCTGACCTGAGGCACCGAGCAGAGACGTGGGGGTGTAGCAGCTCAGTGAGGTAAGGTGGGGCGAGTCCATTTAAAGATTTAAAAACAAATAAGAGAATCTTAAAATGTACTCTAAAATGCACAGGCAACCAGTGGAGAGAGGCCAGAATGGGAGTTATATGTTCCCTCTTACGTGATCCCGTTAAGAGTCTGGCAGCAGCATTTTGCACCAATTGGAGACGTCTGAGGGAGGACTGGCTGACTCCAAAATACAGTGCATTGCAGTAATCCAACCGGGATGTGATGAAGGCATGGATTACTGTTTGAAAGTGCTCGTATGAGAGAATTGGCTTCACCTTTGCCAGCTGCCTCAGGTGGAAAAACCTGGACTTAACGACTGTGCCTATTTGGCGGTCCAATTTAAAATCACTGTCCATCTTAAAACCCAAATTTAAGATAGTTGGCTTCACATACAATGTCAAGGGGCCCAAATCAACTGGAGGGGCTTCACAGGGACCCCTGGGACCAAACACCATCACTTCTGTTTTGTTTTCGTTAAAATGTAAAAAATTTAAAGCCATCCAGTCTTTAATGTCATTGAGACATAACAACAGTGGTTTAATGGAGAAAGCATCTTTCTTCTTCAAAGGGACATATATCTGGCTGTCGTCAGCGTAACAGTGTTTTCTCAAGATAGAGCCCAATGGGAGCAGATAAAGTGAGAAAAGGAGGGGTCCTAAGATTGAGCCCTGTGGAACTCCATATGATAGGGAAGCTGAGGAGGATTCTGAGCCAGCAAAACTAACACACGAAGTTCTGTCCGTCAGATAGGACCTAAACCAGTCCAAAGCACTACCACAAATGCCGACTAGATGCTGCAAGCGGGAAACTAAAATGTTGTGATCCACTGTGTCAAAAGCAGCAGTTAGATCCAGCAGGACAAGAATTGCATGGTCTCCAGAATCATTGGCCAGGAGAATGTCATTAAAAACCCTGAGCAACGCTGACTCTGTACTATGCAAGGTTTTAAAACCAGACTGAAAAACCTCCAGAATATTATGCTTATCCAAAAATAATTTCAGTTGAGCATAAACAACTTTCTCCAAGATCTTTGAAATAAAAGGCAGCTTGGAAATAGGCCTATAATTAGCCATTACTGTGGGGTCGAGGCCAGGTTTCTTGAGCAGGGGTTGTACTACAGCATGTTTAAAACTCACAGGAACAACACCAGAAGACAGGCTGCTGTTAATAATGGCCAGAACCTGCTGCCCTATAGTATGAAAAATCTCTTTTAGAAAGCAAGGAGGCAAAACATCACAAGGAGAACCTGAGGGCTTTAAATGGCCCACCACATCCTCCAAGTGCGACAGAGTCACCGGCTCAAACCTATCAAACACAGCCAAGCAAGGGGCAGAGTCAGAGGGGTCAACAGCAGGAGCTGTGATAAGAGCTCTTGCAGTAACAATCTTATCAATAAAAAAGTGCAGAAAGTCATTACACATGTCAGGAGAAGCTTCCAAACAGACAGGCTGAGGGGCCTTAAGAACAGAGTCAATGGTTTTAAATAGCACACGTGGCTTATGACAATTTGCCATAATAATATTTGACAAGTGTTCTCTCTTAACCTCTTTGATGGTGCTCTGGTAATGTCAGGGTGGTGTGATGAGTAGATTCAGGGAGGCGGACACACTCGCTATAACACGGAAGGTTTAATAAAGAGGAATAACAAAACAAACGGACTTGAAGTTAAACACGAAAACACGAAATAACACTAAACTGGACTGGGGCATGAAACAGGCAGGAGACAACGAACGAGGCACGAGAAACATGAAACCCAATACACAAAGAAACAAAACGAGCAAGAGAAACAACAGAATCCACAAAGAGACAAACAAACTCAAACTCAAAATGACCGATACCAGGAAGTGAGGGAAGAGGGCTTAAATACATGAACTAACTAGACACACCTGACACAGATAACGAGGGACAATGACAAAAGAGGCGGAGGTTAAAGTGAAACGAGGGCGGGGCTAGGAATGACAACAAACAGACAGAGCCACATGGAAGAGGAAAACAAAGCAGACAGTGTCAAGATGTGACAGACGGCCCCCCCAAGACGCGCAACTCCCGGAGCGCGAAAAACGAGACTCTCCAGGAGCTGGCGCAGGAGGGGGCCAGAAGAACAAGACAAAAAAAAAAACGAAACTAGAAAAGACTCAGGATGGAAAAAAGGGAACAAGGAACTAGACTTTAAACGGACATCGGACAGAAGTAGAAAGAGGAGACGGGACTCGTGATAATACAGGGAACTGGACATGAGGCAAGGGAACAGGGACCATTACATTAACAGGAACTGAGACAAACACGGTGACTGGGACCGGAATAGAAACAAAAACAGACAAAGGCACAGGGACAAGGACAGAGACAGGAACCAGAACAGGAACAGATACAGGAACAAAAATCACAGGTGGGTGGTACCCAGGACTGGCATGTGTCTGTGGGACTGTCCAAGGTGCCAGCCTGGGTACAGTTCTGGGGATTGGCCTCGAAGTCCTTGGGGCCGGAGCTCTCCTCATCCACGGAGGCAGACGGAACTGCGACGACGTCATCCACGGAGGCAGACGGAACTGCGACGACGTCCACGGAGGCAGACGGAACTGCGACGACGTCCACGGAGGCAGACGGAACTGCGACGACGACGTCCACGGAGGCAGACGGAACTGCGACGACGTCATCCACGGAAGCAGACGGAACTGCGACGACGTCATCCACCGAGGCAGATGATTCTACGACGTCGTCCATGGAGACAGGCGCGGCCGGAGGCGCCGCGCTGAGGAAGACAGGCGCGGCCGTAGGCACCGCACTCAGGGAAACAGGCGCGGCCGGAGGCGCTGCGCTCAAGGAGACAGGCGCAGCCGGAGGCACCGCGCTCAGGGAGACAGGCGCGACCGTAGGCGTTGCGCTCAGGGAGACAGGCGCGGCCGTAGGCACCGCGCTCAGGGAGACAGGTGCGGCCGGAGGTGCCGCGGGCACGAAGACAGGTGCGGCCGGAGGTGCCGCGGGCATGAAGAGAGGCGCTACCGGAGGTGCAGCTCTTACAGGAACCGGAGCGGCCGTAGATGCCGCTTTTATGGAAGCAGGAATTGAAACGCCCAGCGTGGCAGGTGCTCGTGCTGCTCGCCGAGCACGAGTTGAGGATTTAGCGGGTTTGGGCGCACTCTCGAGGGACTTCTTTGAACTTAGTTCCCCCGGAGATGCGCCCCTGTTAGCCTCATTTCCCATGTCCTGTGATCTGAGGCTAACAGCCCTTGTCCATAACGCCCCCCCAAAAATCTCCCCGGACCTGAGGGGGTAATTCTCTGGAGCTGGGGTTTCAGCCTGCTTTCTCCTCCGGCTCCGTCGATTCCCCCTGGAGGAATCACTCGATTCCTGAATCGAGTCTTCTGTTCGGGGGAAAGGAACCACACCGGACATGCGCTGAAGCCGTTGACTCCAATCCGAAGCCGCTCTCAACGCTTCCTCCACGGGATCTTTGCGGAACGGAGTCCGGCGAATTACACCTCTTCTAAAGGGGTAGTCCGTGTTAGCTGTGTCCATTTTTTGATCGGTCATTCTGTCAGGGTGGTGTGATGAGTAGATTCAGGGAGGCGGACACACTCGCTATAACACGGAAGGTTTAATAAAGAGGAATAACAAAACAAACGGACTTGAAGTTAAACACGAAAACACGAAATAACACTAAACTGGACTGGGGCATGAAACAGGCAGGAGACAACGAACGAGGCACGAGAAACATGAAACCCAATACACAAAGAAACAAAACGAGCAAGAGAAACAACAGAATCCACAAAGAGACAAACAAACTCAAACTCAAACTCAAAATGACTGATACCAGGAAGTGAGGGAAGAGGGCTTAAATACATGAACTAACTAGACACACCTGACACAGATAACGAGGGACAATGACAAAAGAGGCGGAGGTTAAAGTGAAACGAGGGCGGGGCTAGGAATGACAACAAACAGACAGAGCCACATGGAAGAGGAAAACAAAGCAGACAGTGTCAAGATGTGACAGGTAAGAACGCCAGCAGTCTTTTAACATTTGAAATGAAACCTGCAGCTTATCCTTTTTCCATCGGCGTTCAGCTCTGCGACACTTCTGCTTTGCTGCACGCGCTCGGTCATTGAACCAGGGCTCAGGAAGTTCAAATCCCCCCTCTGCCAAAAGTGCCTGTAGCTTGTTCACCAGCTGTTTAGCCTCAGTCAATGAGGGCACACTTCTAAGACAGTTGTCCACATAAAAACATTTTTCTACTGCCACCCGTACATCTTCCCCTGGCTTGCTGTGGTCAGAAACATGCCTCTGCAAGGCAAATGTTGCGCAGCAGAGGCTACAGGTAGTTCCGAATGGCAAGACTTGCCATTCATAAATAGCCGGTGGTGCATCCCTCTGTAAGTCTCTCCACAAGAAACGAAGGAGGCACCTATCTTCAGGCAGCAGTCGAACCTGATGGAACATTCCTTTAATATTACTACTTATAGTTATGGGATGCTCTCGAAAGCGCAACAATACACCAAGTAGGCTTGATGTTAGGGTGGGACCAGGAAGAAGCAGATTATTCAAATTAAGCCCGTTATAGGAGAAGGAGCAGTTTAAAACTTTACGGTTCTTTCCATTATGTGTTACCATATGGTGAGGGATATACCAGGACTCACCACCTTTCTGAATCTCCTCCTCTTTCACCCTTGTGACGTATCTCGCTTGTTCCAGCTTCTGCATTTCTATACAGTAAGCTGTTGCCCACTCTGGGTCCTTTGCTAGACGCCTCTCAGTACTGCGGAGGTGCATTAAGACCGCATCCTTTGGTGCTTGTAACTTTGGCATGTTCTTTACCCGCAGTAATGGGGTGGCATAGCATTGAATCCCTTCTATGTCCATCCGCAAAGTTCTCTCTTCCAACTGGGCAATGGCCTCTTTGTCTTGCCTGGAGCGGGACACAATTGTCTCACTTTTATAAGGCAGAATATCCAGCTGCCAGAGCTTCTCAACTTGCTGGAATAACTCTGCAGAAGGGGAGGAAGTAGAGACATGCAAACACTGGCTTGGTTGGAGATTATGCATTACATATCTAGTAGGCCCCTGAAGAGTCCAGCCTAGCCTAGTCTTTACTGCTGCTGGCCCACCAGGAGGACCAAGGCGCACTGGCTCAATTGAGGTGATAAGATGTGGATAATCTGAACCAATCAGAATGACAGGGTGTACTTTGCTGAATTTTTGCAATGGTAGCCCTTTTAGGTGCTTGTATTTTCTCTGTAGCATCTTCACTGGATAGGTGTGCTCGGCCAAACCTAGCTGATCTGCTGTGAAGACACCACTTATCTTAAAAGTCTTGTGTGGCTGGGAAGCAGGAGATACGGAGAAAGACACAGAGGCTCCATTAATGACTCTCATGTCTTGGTGCACTGTTCTCAGTGTAAGGTCTTCTGGCTTTCCCTGCAATTGCAGAGTCTGTGCAGCGGTGGCAAGCAAGATTGTGCGCTCAGAACCATCATCCAAGATGGCATATGTCTCCATACAGTGCTTCCCATTGTGTAAGATCACCTTGCTGACCTTTAACATAACTGAACTGCCACCTGATCGTCGATCCAGGTATAGCACATCATTGGTGTTGCTTACAGGGCTTGAAGTGGTATTAGCGGCTGGCTTAACATTAACATCATGGAGTGCGTCTAGATGTTTCCCTTTACATTGCTTACATGTAGTCTTAAGTCGACACTCAGCTGCCCGATGGGCACGTCCACAATGCCAACACTTCTTGTTAATTTTCACCCATGCTGTCCTTTGCTCTGTAGTCAGCTGATTGAAGTTGGAACACTGATTTAAATAGTGCCCTGAATTGGAACAGTATGGGCAATAAACCTGTCTTTCTCCTGATCTGATGGGTGATGACCGGAGTGGCTTACTTACAACATTGCCTTCAGGCTTTTCTATTCCATGGAGGATACTGGTAGGCCGATTAAATTTCAGATCCCTGCGATTTTCTTTCTTTGAGTCTCCATCCATTTTTCCAATCCCACTGAGTGTGTCAAACACGGTCTCCTGCATTTTTAGCTCATACTCTAACCACTCAGCAAAATGCAGTAGGTTGGGAATGCGGATACGCTGTGGGTACAGGTATCTTTTAAACTCTGCTCTCATATCCTGTGAGAGTTTCAACAGCAGCCGTGTCACGTGTGACCCACAATTAAGCTCAACACCAACACTCTCACCGATCTGGGCAAGCATCCCTACCAGCGCCCGCACTCTTAGAGCAAACCCCTTGAAGGCACCAGTGTCATTAGTGCGGATGTTGGGGGCTTCCATCAGTTCAGCGATGCGTCTAAGGGCCAGTTAGTGTGGTTGTCCATAGTGGTCAGTGAGGGATGCCATAGTGTCAGAATACGGCTGACTGGAGTTAGTATAGGAATCCGCAATTAGAAGAGCCTCCTCAAACTTAAGATGATCAACCAATACTTGGTATTTAAAGCGCTCAGTTGCGTCAGCAGGTAACAAGTTGTCCAGTGCTATCTTTAGCCTGGCAAACTCTCTTGGATCCCCTTTTGTGAACAATGGAATGCTGGGCTTAGGGCCACGATACACCCTCTCTTGTTGATAATGGACATCTCTGGGATGATGCCTGTGAACTACTGGTCCTTGGCCTTCTCCAGGGTGACCATTGAGTCACATTCAGAGCATGAGTCTGGCTCACAGTACTCAGGTGTTGGCACTGAAGGGTATTGTGGTGCCTTTTTTAATCTCTTAAAATGTTCTGTCAGTTCCTCCACAACGTTACTATGTGTAGTTGTAACAGGCTTGTGGGCTACTGTTTCTCCTGGAGGTGGTGGCAATGGCCAGTCATCCTCTTCGTCTTTCAGGGCACCATAATGGGGATCTGAGTACTGCATCAAAGGTGGAGGAGGTGGTGGAAGACTACTGTCTATTTTCTGCCTTAATGAAGTAAATTGGTGTAACACTACTGGATCGGAGTGGGGGGGGGGGGGCATGATGACTTGTCCTGTAGCATGAGCATCAATCTGTCTCTGCATCTGTGTAACTCTGTAGTGTAGTTGCTGGTTATCTTCCTGCAGCTGCTTGAGTGCCTCCAAGATCATGGACGTAGCTTCTGATGCTGTTCTATTCGGGGGAGCAGGGGTACTCTGATATTGAGGTCTGAGTAGCACAGGCGGACTAAGGTTCCGTGGCTTGACACTACCTTCTTCAGACAACTGTTTCATTTGTGATGGAAAGCAAGTGGCTCCATCTCAGCTACCCTTTCTCCGCCATAAGGGGGCTCCTGAATTCCAGTAGGATGAGGCATAGCATGTACAGATGAAGGACGTTGCTCAAGTCTGGGGTATGAGAATGCATAGTCATCTAACCAGGCGGGTGGTCTCCTATCACGTCTAGGACGAGCATCGTCCATGTGACTGGACTTATCTGTGTACATCATCAGCTTGATCCACAGTAATTTCTCTGCCGGGTTTCGGCACCAATTTGTTTTGAAGGGCTAGTTGTCTGGTAAGAAATTGTTAGAAACCGCTGTGCTGCATCTGATTAAAATGCCTTAGATGATGTAATCCAATAATTCTCTTTATTACAGCAGGTGGAATGATGGAGCATACAGAATAAATTGTGGATACTGTCGTAATGTAGTCCTGGTACACTTTTGTAGTGGCGGGTGTATGTGTGGTTCTTAAAGAAACACATACAGACAATACTTAATATCAACAAGGAACATATACATTTTCAGTCACTCAAACTAAACGGCTAATTATGGTACACACTACAATGAGAGATTTCTTAACAATTATAGGCATTAAAACAATGATGTAGCTGAAGGGGCACCGGCCCTATTTCACTTATGCCTTTTAACTGCTTTCATTATAACAACTTACTAATTATTATACAAGTTACATGTCAACTAAACGATACCTAATATACATACAATAAACATTATAACAAATATAGGTAATACTAAATGACTAGTATAACATTAAGCACACACTAATTGTTTTTTTCTTTACCAATTCAGTTACAGAGTTAAATACTACTGATAACATTTGGACATTATCTAAATGAGCTGGATGACAACAGTAATAATACTTACAGGTATATGAACGCACACAGTTAGAGAAAAAGTGTCCACAAATATTCCACACAACGATAAAGTCCTTTTCAGTCCACCAACATAGGTCCACTCCTTGACTTATTAAAACCGCTACTGAGCCCTCTCAGCTAGCATCCCTAAACTAGCACTCTGATTGGCTAAACAAGTGGAGCCATGAAGGGTGCATGCACTGAGAATGTGATTTCGGGGCAGCAGCCAATCAGCTCTTAAATTTGAGCCAAATCTTTAACCCTTTGTAACATGTACGCTTAGTTATTCACCTCAATTTAAGTACAGTTCTACACATTCCTGTATGAATGGTATAAACAGAGATTGAGTTTCAGTTTGATAAAACTCCATAATTAGTATTTCATTTTTTATTTCCCCTTTGTGAACTGCTCTTGTTCTTTTTTTCTTTTTTTTTTTGGCTTTTCCTTTCTGTGTCTTGTCAGATTTTCTACCAGTCTGACCCCCTGCACCTCTCTGTCTCTGTTTACACCTTTGCTCATAATTTGAATGTCCTCTCTGTTCCTCTGCATCCTGGGTTACTGGCCCATATTCCAAATTTCCTGTTCTCAGTCCCACTGCACCCTGGCTTACTGGCCCATATTCCGAATTTCCTGTTCTCAGTCCCTCTGCACCCTGGGTTACTGGCCCATATCCCGAATTTCCTATTCTCAGTCCCTCTGCACCGTAGGTTACTGGCCCATATTCCAAACTTACTATTCTCAGTCCCTCTGCACCCTGGGTTACTGGCCCATATCCCGAATTTCCTATTATCGGTCCCTCTGCAACCTGGGTTACTGGCCCATATCCCGGATTTCCTATTATCAGTCCCTCTCCACTCTGAGTTTCTGGCCCATATCCCGAATTTCCCATTCTCAGTCCCTTTGCACTCTGGGTTCCTGGCTCATAACCCAAATGTCCTCTTCTCTGTTCCTCTTCACCCTGCAATGTTTCTGTCAGGAGCGAGGGGCGGATTGAGGGAGGCGGACGCACTCGCTAAAACACAGCTTTTTAATAAAGGGAGATAACAAAACAAAGAACGAAAACATACAGGGAAACAAGGCAGGCTAAATTAAACAAGGGGAACTAAATAGGGCAAACCGGACTGACAGACTAAAGAGAAAACGAAGGAACGAGAGAGGAAAAGAAACTACGACACGAAACAACGACTAGGGAAACAAACACGGAGAAACTGTGGAGACAGATGGACAGATTCGAAAACACGACCGACTAGACATGAGAAATGAGGATGTGAAATGAGAAATGTACGACAAACAGGACGTGACACAAGAGGGCTTAAATACAGACACAAACGAGACACACCTGGACAGATAACAAGGACGGGTTAACACATGACACGGACGAGGGCGGAGACAAGGATATAAACAAAACATAGCCATGTGCTAAAAGCACATGGCCGGGGACAACAGACATGACGAGACGAAGGCGTGACAGTTTCTCCTTTTTGCTTTGTATTTCCACACTTGTGAGATGTATCTGACTTTCCCAAAATAACTGTCTTTCCCCAATTCCACAATGACTTTCCCCAAGCCTTAAGTAGAGACTCGTCCAATCTGTAAGAAAATCAAGAAAACACATTACTTGTGTTGTTTGCTGCTCAGTTATGAATATCAGAGGGGGTGACTGATATGTGAACCTTGAAATGTTGTAGCGATGTGTTACAGCTATGATCTCTAGGGTAAGAGCTACTTATTAATATAATCTTTGGTGTTGTACCATAAACATTGTTTAACGCATCTGTTTAGAGTGTAAAAAAGCAGATAACAGTGACTACATATTTATATTGTGATAATTTTACTTACATTAGTTTGCATCCTGATGTGTTCAGCAGATCTGAGAGTGCTTTCACTGACTCTCCTAGATTATTCTCACGGAGATCCAGCTCGCTCAGGCATGAAAGGTTTGAAGTTAGATTTCAGAGCAGTAGTATCTGTTATACTGCATTTCTTCAGCCTGCAAAGAGACATTTCATAAATCATGAACACTACATAAATTACTCAGCATCAACTTAACCTCAAACATTTACATTTATCCTGTAGCATTTGTGTTTCACAGAAAATGATAAAATTGACCAAAAGCTCTGCTGAGTAGGTCCTTTTACCTGATGTTGGAGTTACTTACAGTAGTTTCTGGAGTTTACACTCAGGATTCTTAATGAAAGTACAGAGCTCCTTCAGTCCTGAATCTCCTAGTGTATTCTCACTCAGATCCAGCTCTCTTAGGTGTGAGGGATTTGTACACAGAGCTAAGGCCAGATCAGCACAGGATTCCACCATTAAACTGTTAGCTAGGCTGTATAGGGAGGAATAAGGCAGAAGGATTAGAAAAACAAAACTACATATGGTGTATGAGATACAAAAAAATAAAACATGTACAATAACAGTGAATAATATCAAGTAATACAATTCCAAAAATATTAATGGCCTTTTCTTATTTAAATAATATATTAAGCATAATGTTAATATTACAGCCACACGGACCGTTGTAAATATCATAAATTAACATCTTAATAAATATTTGAGAAATTAACATTAATATAAAGATTCACTATTTTATATTCTGCTACAACTTTATTAGTTCCATACCAGCAGTAGTCTACTATATATATTTTACTTGCTTGTCTAAAACACATGTAGTTAATCTCTTTAATGAGAGAGTATTACTCACTTCAGTTTCTCCAGTTTACTGTGAGGATTCTTCAGTAAATTGCAGAGCTCTTTCAGTCCTGACATGTCTAGTTTATTCTTGTTCAGATCCAGCTCTCTCAGTTGTGAGGGGTTTAAATTCAGTGCAGAAACCAGGGCCTTAGAGTCTTCAGCTTTAATACTGTCTGACTTATACAGCCTAAAGAGGGCAAATAAAAACAGAGGACATCAGGAATATTGCAATGTGAAATGACTCAAACATATTCTTAAAATAATGACTCACAATTCAAGTCTTCTGCTCACTGACCCAATGCGACCAGGACCATGGGGGTGAGCTGTTATGCTTTGTCTCTGGCCTTTTGATTTCTGTCCTTGTGCTTTGTCTTGTTCTTTCCCCCATGTGCTCTGTGTTTATGTCAATCATGTGCTTGTGACTCCTCATGTGATCGCTTGCTACACCCCCTTCTGTCATGTGACTGATGTTATAGGTGTTTCTCCTGATCTCTTGCCACGTCCCCTTGTGTCACATGACCATTCACAGGCGTTTCTCACTGTGTGTATAAAAGCCCTGTTCCTTTGTCTTGTCTATCATTTTATGTGTATTTCTTAGTCGTGATGTTTCTTGCTTAGTTTTTTTGTAGTTTAGTCTTAGTTCTGTGCTAGTTTCTAGGTTCTCCTCTGTCTCTATTAATTCATTAGTTCTTTATCTCTGTTTAGTATTAGTTTATTCTGATTCATCACTGTGTATGTTATTAAACTCCACCTTGTACCTGCATCCTCCTTCTCCTTCATTTCGTCCCACATCCCAGCTCTGACACGTGACACATTTGACCCATCACTTTTGGATCTGTTTATGTGGGTCATTAGGAAAAGAAAAAATCTATTGAACCACTCCAGACCCGCTCCTAGCTCTGGCCTATAGACACAAACCATGATTCTGAGGCAATTAAAATGTGTATTTCAGTTTGGGGGCAGGACATTGGAGGTACATTTCTAAAAACTGCACAGTTGCAGCATCAGTGAGAGGATGGCTGCTGCTCACACTAATCTCAATTCTACATAAATGTGAAGCACAAACACGGTCACGGTTTATGTTCAAACTCGTTATATTTGCTAAATGTCTGGTCTAGAGCATTTCTTACTGCTGCTAGGAGACCGTTTACAGGTTGAAATCTGAATAGATTTTATAATTTTAAGGTGAGAAATGGCAGGTAAAAACACTTTTATCATACACTGGTCAATGTTGAGATTTTGTGCACTGTTGAATGTTGTGCACTTTTGCTTCCGTTGTTGCTTGCGTTGTTAGATTGTGCCCGTAGTTTTCTCCTAAATTTACAAAAGGTGAAAATTCAGCAGTGCAGCACTGTGACTGCCATCTGCAATCTCTTGCTCTCTCCTGGAGGGTTATCTGATCCAAATATTGCAGTGTCTTTGTATTAGCAACAAATCATGAAAGAGGAAAGGAGGATTTAAACCTAAACATGAAATCTCATTGGATGATATTGATTTCTGACGTGATTCATTCAGATGCATCATGTGGCCTGCTCTAGCATTACGTGCCTTCATTAAATGCATCAATGCCTAAGCAGTAATTCATAAGAGTGTTCAGATTGTGGGGGAAACTAATGCAGCACAGAGCTGTGGCTGATAGTTCATGTATGAATCAATTTATCAGTGGGTTCATTTGTCATAGTTGTACAGGAATAGGCATTATATATATATATATATATATATATATATATATATATATATATATATATATATATATATATATATCAGTTATTTTTTTTGTTTTACAAATTTTTCTCAAATCTGCAAATGAACTATCATCTAAATATCTGCGGTACCCCTTTAAAATAAGACTAAGATATAAGATATAATGTTTAAAAATGGTGTCAAAATCTGTTTATTATATTATTATATATTAGATTGTAAACACATTAGTAATCTTAACACAGACAGAGGAAAAACAACAGTGACATCTTTATTGCCTCACACTGAAAGTGTCGGAGAACTTACTGAAAATGTTGAGGTAAAAAATAAGCTCAGACCTGAGAATGTGAATTTAGTCATTTCACAGGTTAAGGTGCACACCACATTATAATCAATGTCTAAAAAGGCATTCCATCGTTGGTTAATTGATAAAACCTGGTGGTTAAATAATTCATCTCAAACATATATGTACCAGAGCTGACAGGGTTAATGTCGAAAGATGGAGGAGACAAAGTAAGGTTAGTATTCAGCGAGATCTGATGTTTAGTGTAGATAGATGAAGGGTCACTATTTGGCAAACAACAGGTCACTGTCACCTTTCTGTGTGTTATACACTTATCTGTGTGCTATAACAGATTATTAATTATTTTAATGTGTTTAAAACCTAATTAGTAACCATTAATTAACATTGTAAACCATTTATAATCCTTTATAAGTGTAGCCTTATTCTAAAGTGGTATTGAATTTATTTTAACAACAGAAATCTGAAAAGTGCGGAGCCCCTAAAGGGACTGGGGGAAAAATAAAAAAAGACTATTGATTTTGCGTTCCCTCGCAAATACTTTGTGGGCTCCGTAGTACTGTGCTTGCTGTTGATTATGTGCTTGCTGTGCGTGTCAGGTGAACTATGGAGCAGCTTGCTGAATGTTACTTTGATTTTGGGCTGAAATATAAAAGACATAACATCTCTTCTCAGCAAAAAACATGGATATGTTGAAACGTTTGTTGCTGTGTTGTTAATTGCTATGAAATGAGGATGAGAGAATTTAAAGTGCAAGCGCATGGACAAAGGTTACATGAACAGTATAGAGATACAGACAATGAACACAGTTTTCAAACAGTGGGAGAGAATGGAGCGTGAACACCTGAATAAATGTGTAGCTATTGGTAGTGTATTGGAGTAATGTGGGTATGTGTGTAAAAGTCAGTTCTGGCAGAAAATGGTATCCTGTTTTTACTGCAGCTTTTAAAAACACTGAATTCCCAGATAAAACGAAATGCATGGTGTAGCGACCGGCGCTGTGCCAAGTCTCTGTAAAAATCAGTCTCCAACGTGCCCTGCGATCTCTGTGTGTTGTGCCACTGCCTTACACCCTCCATCTTGTTATTGAATAACCGGATTTTTGTGAGAGATTTTGCTTGGTAAAGGTTTTTCCTTAAGATTTCTTAGCTTGACCCCTACCCCAGTCAATAACACTATTAATAAAAAAAGCAGCCATCCACACTTTTACTTGTTATTCACAACTTCCTCTGATGTTAAGCAGTTCCTTACAGATGTATGTACGATTCACACTGGCAACGAAACCCTGTGTTAGTAGAGATAAATAAATACATATATAATATCTGTTTCAAGTGGCTGGATTTCCCTGGAAACTGCAGTGTCCTGATGTGTTGACTAAGCCACAAAGACAATTGTGTATCATAAAACATTTGCAAAGGAGCGCAATGTATTTGAGAGGGAATGCAATTGTATTTGCGAGGGAACGCAAAACTATCTGCGAGGGAACGCAATTATGTTTGCCAGGGAACACAAAATCAATGGTCCTTTTTTATTTCCCCCCCCAGTCCCTTTAGGGGCTCTGTAGTAAAGGGGATTAAGTCAGATTCAAAATTCTTGTATCATTTTGTTTGTATATTAGAATAACAAGTTCAATATTATTATTATATTCATAATATGACATATTTAATATTCATTGTAATTAATGCAGCTCCACAGAATCATGAGTTCTGCAGCAGTGTGTTTATAGAGTGCAGTCTGAGTGAAGGAGTATCTACATGTAAAAGTGTATCTACATGTTCTTCAAGACACAACCAAAAATTATGTTACGTTTGATGTGAATGTGTGAATGGTGTTTTTAGCACTTATTTTAGTTATTGCATGTTATAACATTACTTTATATGACTGCTGTTTAATAGTGTTATTACATGTATTCTATATTGATGTTGTTAAGGATAGATGAGATATTATGTCTGTAAAGAATGTTTTCCAATACAAATGTATGTAATTTTATAAATTTCTTTCAAGGATGTTTAAGTCCCAGTGGAGGAAAACAGTTTGGAAAACCAAATGAATGAATTTCACAATGGTGTGTTTAAACCAGAGGATTATGTAGTGGAGGAAGGCCCGGGTATGCTGAACATTTTTAAAACTATGGATCCAGATCAAGTGATGGATGAAGTCCTCTGACTTTCCATTTTTATAATAAAAGAAAAAAAGTGGGGGGGCACCCTACATTCCACAGCAGTGAGATGTGACACACACACACACACACACACACACACACACACACATAGTCTGTTGGAGATCAAAAGGTCGCAAGACCCCTTTCCAGTTGAACCCAGGAGGTGCACAGAAGGGTTCATACTGACACTGGACCAACAGTGCCTCCAAGTGGACATTTGGGAAATAATATGTCACTAAAAGCTCCCCGTTGTGTCTCTCCCTCTCTCCCCCTCTCTCTCTCTCCCTCTCTCATTTATCGCAGTACCAAAAGAGTTATCTTGGACACTTACACTTTTCTTAATTCAGTTATACATTATCCAATGTATTATTATTATTGTTTAATCATGTGATATCATATGTCATTCCCAGGTGAATGTACACTAACATGAATTGATTTGACGTGAATTGATGTGTATTTCGAAATTACGAAGAAGACCAATTCCTTTGCATCAGTATACTCAATGTATTAACATTCAATTATACACGAGGTATTAACTCAAGAATGTTTTATCCGCCTAAGTAGAGTTAAACATTTTCTCTCTGAGGAATTTGAGACGGTCACGTGTACTTCCCAAGCCCAGTAGCCAATCAGAAAATGGCTACCTCTTAAGTGGGCTTAACGGGGCCACATAGAAAACAGTAAGACGACCAAAAGGACGTGAGTCGCAAAAAGTCAGAAAAGAAAAAAGTGTTGCTTAGAGAGTTGAGTTGCTGAACGGAGTCGATTTTAGCAGAGAGTCACTGAAAATATTTGCTTGTCTGGGATCAATGGAATAAAGAATGAGCTCTGACTCCGCACATTCTGGAAAAGACTCTGAAAACAAGAACTAACTTTAGGACTGGACAGGGGACGCTCTGGTCAGTTAGCCTTGGGTAATCTCAGATATTTGAGCCTTTAGAAATAACTCCTTCAGCACCAGCCTCAATTTACTATTGTTTGTTGTTTTCTTGTATCGCCCAGTCAAAGTGTTTTTACAAACAGCTGATCAAAGCAGGTGAAACCTTTTCGACGCCCCCTCGTTTTGGAGAATTCCCAATCAGGCCAGCAGTTCTTCAGAAGGAAATCCAAACTGACGTCACACCGTCCAAGGACACCGGAAGTGGCCTATTCACCCTGGAGGGGATTCCTCCATAGCAGGCCCACCTTCTGCCGTTTACACGAGGAGGACAGGACAGCCGAGAACCGGAGTGGAGATTGAATTTGCTGGACCCATTGGTTTGGTCGACCTGTGTCCACAGTAAGCTCCAAAAATATCATTTTCAGAGCTGATGTCTAATTAAGTCTCTTGGTAAATTTACATATTAATCATTGGTTTTATTTCATTTAGCGCAAACCATATTATTCACACAAGCCCGATAGCCTAGCCACTCATTAGACTCATAAGGGTTTCATCTGCATTGATCCTGTTTGTGAGATTATAATAATAGTGCTATGTTTATTAAATTATTATTATACCTTTCCAATAAAGTGTTCTTTGATTTGAAATAATACTGTGTAGAGAGTTTGTCCATTAAGTCTGAAGATCCTGAAAACTCACACCCTAGTGTGAATAGTATCCAAATTTCTGATAAATTATTAATATCGTTATTATCTAAAATTAATAATAGTAATAATAATTTATAATTAATAACCACAATTAAGCAGAAATAATTCAAATACTGTTACCATGCTACAATTATGTAATAAGAAAGAAAGTAACACAAGAGGTAAACTTCAACAAGAGCAACAACAAAAAAGCAAATTTTTTTCCTTTATTGTGTGGAGCTGTGTTATTTTTCTTTTTTTTTTTTTAGCTGCTTTTCCTTTTCCCAAACTTAGTGTATGTATTGAATTATGTACTTACGTAAACTTTTCTAGTCTGTAGTGTGGATCCTGCAGTAGAGCTGAAAGCTGCTTCACTTTAATATCTCCTGTTTGTCTTTCACTGAGATCCAACACCCTCTGTAGTAAGGGGTTACTGTCTAGAATGTGTTTAAGACACCCGCAGGCTTCCTCTGCCACATTTTCCAGCAGTCTATACTATAAAGAAGAGAACATTAATGACTTTATAGTGTTTGTATAGTTTTAGAACTGTCACCTCTTCATTATCTAACCACAAACAAACAGACATTTATTCTCCGTACACAGTACAAGAAGGTATACAGCATTTCTATAGTCCTCCCCTTTAGTCCACATCCCTGACAGTCTGGAATCATATAGTTGTCAATATTAACCTGGGCCAGTAAACCATGATCTATAAAGTGTATGAGCTAAATGAATGTTAAATTACGACATTATAAAATACTATTTAATAAGGGCCATAACTAATGGAATTGATTTTTAATTTTACATTTCTCACCTCAGTTTTTTTGTTTTCCCCTTAAATGTGTCAGTGAGTGCCTTCACTCCTTTGTCTCCAGGATCATTCCCTCTGAGATCCAGTTCTATTAATTGTGATGAGGGGTTTGATTTTAAAGCTGAAGCCAGAGCAGTATATCCTCCTTCTGTTACATTGCAGTATTGAAGACTAGAAAAAAAATATTTGTTGCACTTAATATAAGGTTACTGTGCTTTATCAAATAAACTTATGTTGTAATTTTGTATATGATGTGCAGTCCACTCATGCAGTCACATAATCACCAGAGGTTGCAACTGAACCCCGAAACCCAGGATCCTGGAGCTGTGTGTCAGTGTCACTACCTGCAGCACCACTGTGCAGTCCTGGTTTAAATATATATATATATATATACATTTTAAACCAAATTTGAATTTGAATGTGGAGATTTCTAACATTGGTTTGTTATCCTCTACTGCTATATTTACAGGAAAATAAATTATTCATTCATTTTCATTAACCAATTAATCCTCTACTGGGACATGGTGGGCCAGAGTGTACCAAGAATCACCGGGTGTAAGTCACAAACACACATGTGGACACCCACCCAAAAAATACCCATGTAGACACTGGGAAAACAGCCCACACACTGCACTGAGCAACCTGAAGCAGGACTTTAGCCCACAACCTCAGGAGCCTGGAGCTGTGTGACAATGGCAGGACCTGTTGCACTATTGTGCTTTTTAATGTGCTATTATATTTACAAGAAAATAAATTTAAAAATTACTATAGAGTAAAATACACTTAAAATACAATACCATGGCCTCTCTAAACTCCTCCCATGCTCTAGATTTAGCTTCTGCTGCTGGCTAATGGGAATTATTGCAGTGTGTAAATAAAATATTTACAAATAAAATTTTTACACTGTGGCATCCAATCCCATGAGAACTGCTCCTAAACATTTCAGATGTTCTGTGGTAAATTATATATATATCTCCTATGTACAACAAATTAAGTAAAAAAAATCACCTTATTTTATTGAGTGTAGACTCTGGATGGTTCATTCCAGAGGAGAGCTGCTCTACTCCAGAGTCCTGCAGATTATTGTGGCTCAGATCCAGCTCTTTCAGTTTTGAGTTCTTTGAGCGGAGAACTTCAGCTACAGATGAACAGCTATCCTTCGTTAATTCACAAGTGTTAAGCCTAAATATAAAATCAGATAAACAGTAATTCACATTTACGTACTGAACTGTAACTGAAAATAATTTAAACAAAAAATAACATGTAAATGATGCCTTATAAAATATAAAATTACATCAGAATCTCCAGTTTACACGTGGGAGACTTTAGTGCAGTGTCAAACTTCTGCAATCCTGAAACGTGCAGACTGTTGTTACTCAGATCCAGTTTTTTGAAACTGCAGGAATCCAAGTGCAGAACTTTGACTAGATATTTGCTGCTTTCCAAAGTTATGTTACAACTGCTCAGCCTAAAAGAGGACTTTATAATTAAAAAATAATTTTCAACTCACCTCAGTGTCTGCAATTTACAGACGTTTAGTATTGGACAAAGCTGCTTGACTCCAGATTTCCCGAAGTTATTCTCACTCAGATCAAGCTCGGTTAATGATGAAGAATTTAATTTAAGTGCTGACACCAGAGCAGTACAGCTTTTCCCTGTAATATTGTTTTTGTTTATTCTGCAAAATAAAAAGTAGAATTTATTTTAAGAATGAAACTGATTCAAAGAAATAATCACAATATGCAAACTTGTTATATTTCCACTGGATAATAGCATTATAAATGTTCATATTAATTTTTATAAAGAGAGCTGAAATATAGATTGGTATACACACTTAATTGTAACAGGTCTGCAGTGTAAATCCTCCAGAAGGGCAGTAAGCTGCTTCAATCCTGAATCTCCTTGTATTTTACCACTTAGATCCAGCTCTTTCCGATGTAGGGGGTTTGCTCCTAGGGTTTCAGTCAGACGAGCACAGACTTCCTCTGCAGCAGAAGTTTTCAACAGTCTGCAGAAAGTAAGACCAAAGACATCAACATCAGTTTAATATTGACTTAATTTCTCACTCATATTAACTTCCAGTCCAATGTAAATATGTGTATCAGTTTGTGATTTTGTGTTTTATAATAATCTTAACAATAATTCAACATCAAACAATTTTTATTTTGTTATATATATGTTCTGGTTTAGAAAATCACCTGATTGTTTTCAGTTTAGAGTTTGGATCCTTTTTTAGATCAGTAAGCTTCCTCACTCCTGATTCTCCAGGATCATTTCCTCTGAGATCCAGCTCTTTCAGCTGAGAAGAAGAGTTTGATCTCAGAGCTGAAGCCAGAGTGGAATAACCTTCCTCTTCCAGACTGCAGCTTGAATGTCTGGACAGAAAAGAAATGTTGAATATAGGAAAAAAGCTGATTCAACTGTATCATGTATATAAACGTGTTTGTATATGCTTCATGCACAGTCCTTGAGCGCAGCGCCTATGGCCGCGCCTGTCTCCTTGAGCGCAGCGCCTACGGCCGCGCCTGTCTCCATGGACGACGTCGCAGATTCCTCTGTTACCATGGATCTCGTCGCTAGGCCCCCAGTTCCTAAGCACCGCTCTGCGCTCACTCCTGACCTCCAGGAAAAGCTTACAGGCCTAATGGCACGCCTGGAGCTCTCCTTGAAGGCGGCGTCCGCCTCTCCAGTCTTCGTGAGCGCGACGCCCACCTCTCCTGCCTCCGTGGACGACGTCGCAGATTCCTCTGCCTCTGTGGACGTCGTCGCACATCCTCCTGACTCCATGGACGTCGTCGCAGATCCCTCTGCCTCCGTGGACGTCGTCGCAGATCCCTCTGCCTCCGTGGACGCCGTCGCAGATCCCTCTGCCTCCGTGGACGACGTCGCAGATTCCTCTGCCTCCGTGAACGTCATCGCACATCCTTCTGTTTCCGTGGACGACGTCGCAGCTTCTTCTGTTTCCGTGGACAACGTCGCAGATCCTTCTGTCTCCATGGACGACGTCGCAGATCCTTCTGTCTCCATGGACGACGTCGCAGATCCTTCTGCCTCCGTGGACGTCGTCGCAGATCCCTCTGCCTCCGTGAATGACGTCGCAGTTCCGTCTGCCTCCGTGAACGTCGTCACAGATCCTTCTGCTTCCGTGGACGACGTCGCAGATCCCTCTGCCTCCGTGGACGATGTCGCAGATCCTTCTGCCTCCGTGGACGTCGTCGCAGTTCCGCCTGCCTCCGTGGACGTCGTCGCAGTTCCGCCTGCCTCCGTGGACGTCGTCGCAGTTCCGCCTGCCTCCGTGGATGTCGCCGCAGTTCCGCCTGACTCCGTGGACGTCACAGCAGGTTCTCCTGTCTCCGTGGACGTCGCCGCAGGTTCTCCTGTCTCCGTGGACGTCGCCGCAGGTTCTCCTGTCTCCGTGGACGTCGCCGCAGGACCTCCGGTCTCTGTGGACGTCGCCGCAGGGCCTCCTGTCTCCATGAGTATGGCTCCCTCAGCCACTCCTACTCCTGTGACTTTGGCTTCGGCCGCTTTTGAGCCTGAGACTTTGGCTATGGCCGTTTCTGCCCCTGAGACTGTGGCTACGGCCCTTTCTGCCTCCGAGACTGTGGGTACGGCCGCTCCCGGTCATAACGTTAGGACGGCCCAAAGGACTTCGGGGTCGACCCCCAGAACTGTGCCCAGGCTGGTACCTCAGACATTTCCTCGGACATTTGCCAGCCCTGGGCACCCACATGTTGTTTTTGTTCCTGTATCTGTCCCTGTTCTGGTTCCTGTCTCTGTCCTTGTTCCTGTATCTGTGTCTGCTTTTCTTTCACTTCCAGTCCCTGTCACTGTACTCGTGTCAGTCCCTGTTAAGATTATGGTCCCTATTCCCCTGCCTAGTCCTGTCCCAGTTCCCTTGCCTCAAGTCCAGTCCCCTGTTAGTTCTGTCCAGTCTCATGTCCAATTCCCTTTTAGTCCTGTCCAGTCTACAGTTAAACCCTCTGTCCAAACCCATGTCCAGCTCCCAGTCCCATCACGTGTATCTGCTCCTGTTTTGTCTCAGTCCCCGTTCAGTGTTCAGCCAAAGGTCCAGTCACGTGTGTTTTCTCCTGCCTTGTCTTCTGTCTTCTCTCGTTCTCCGTCTCTTTTCTCTAGTTATGTCCAGTGTCCGTTTAACTCTAGTTACTTGTTCCCTTTTCCATCTTGAATCTTTTGGTTTCATCTTTGTTTTGGTTCTTCTGGCCCCCTCCTGCGCCAGCTCCTGGAGAGTCTAGTTTTTCGCGCTCCGGGAGTTGCGCGTCTTGGGGGGGGGCGTCTGTCACATCCTGGCACTTTCTTGTTTATTTTCTCCTTCTATGTGGCTCTTTCTGTCTATCATTGTTCCTAGCTCTGCCTTCGTTTCACTCTAGCTCCACCTTTTGTTCCGCCTCTTTGTCATTGTCCCTCGTTATCCGTGTCAGGTGTGTCTAGTTTGTTCTGTTATTTAAGCCCTCTTCCCTCACTTCCTGGTATCGGTCATTTTGTTTGCTTGTTTGTTTTCGTTTGTTTTCGTTGTCGTTTGTTTCCTGTTTCTCGTTTCTGGATTCTCGTTCCTCGTTTGCTCTCTTACTCCTTTCATGACCCTCTAGTTCATTTGTGTTTGTTTCTCTAGCTTGTTTTCTCGTTTCTCGCCCCGCTCTTACCCGTCTCTCTTGCTTGTTTCATTGCCCCAGTCCTATAGTGTTGTTTCGTGCTCTTTTTCTATGATTTTTTATGTTTCTTGTCAAGTTCGTTTGTTGTGTTTCCTCTTTATTAAATCATCTGTGTTGTAGCGAGTGTGTCCGCCTCCCGTAAATCTACTCCTCACGTCCCCCCCGTGACACACAGTATGAAAGCCTAAAGAAAGAACAAACATTTATACCTCGTTGCATACTGCACATTTGAACCGTTTCCTCTATAAAACCTGCACTATTTCTAAACTTGTGATGTATATTTGTATATAATTATTATATAAATATTGTATATAATTAGTATATAAATATTGCTAACCATATAATGCCAACTACTAAAGGGTTTGTAAACATTTTCATTACACATAAGTGCAAACACTCTAAATTATCAAAATGTAGCCTTCTTAAATTATTTGTTTGGTCTTAAGCTGTGGACCAGGGATGCACATATCCTGTCCTGGAGTTGAGCTAATTTACATAATTTATTTATCATGTTATTCCATTATTCACCATCAATTATTTTAAATCTACATATACAACTCTGTGTAAGACCTCATTTATCCTTCTGTCACTCTCAGACAATCAAGAATCCTGGAGCTTGGATTCCATGTGCTGGCAGAGAATAAACAGGATGTGAGTGTGAACAGCGCCTCCATAAGTGTTTTAAAAGGCAGTCTCAGCAGTGTCTTCCTCCCTGTGGTTTACATCATCATCTTCATAGTGGGTTTACCCACCAACGCCATGGCCATCTGGGTCTTCTTCTTCAGGAAGAAGAAGCATCCAGCGTCCATCCAGATGGTCAACCTCACCCTGGCTTCCCACTGAAGATCTCCTACCACTTCATTGGGAACAACTGGATCTTCAGAGAGGCACTGTGTAAAGTCCTAGTGGATTTTTTCTATGGAAATGTATGTATTGCTCCACAATCTTCATTGCGTGCATCAGTGTGCAGAGATACTGGGCCATTGCCCATCCACTGTCTGAGAAAATCAGTAACCGGATGATGGTGTGTGTGTGTGTTAGTGTGTGGATTTTGGTGTGGCTCTTTAATACCCCTCTGTATGTGCATGACCAGACTGTTAAAGTCCTTAATATTGACATCTTCACTTGGCACAACATGACATGCCCAAGTCAAACATTTCCATTGGATATTTTCTCACCATGGGCATTGTGGGATATATAATACACTGTGCTGTGTGTAGTAGTGTATTTGTTGATCAGGAGATCTATATGCCAGCAATTTGAAGAAGAAATAGTAGGCTATATTCCTCATGATCATGGTGCTGGTGATGTTCCTGGTGTGTTTCAATCCCAGTAACATCATGCTTATTGTGCACTACTCTTTCTTGGCTGCTAACGTTCCCAACAATGGTTATAGCTTCTACATCATCACTATGTGTCTGTCCAGTCTCAACAGCTGCCTGGATCCGTTTGTGTATTATTTTATCTCGGAAGAGTTTAGACAGAATGTGAAAAATACACTGATGTGTTGTAGTGAACACACAAAATTTTCAAAAACGAGCAGTACCTACACTTCTGACTCTGCCCATTCTCAGAGCACAACCTACACTTCAGAATCCCACCACAATCGGAGCACCACCTACACCTCTCAATCAATCAATCAAATTTTATTTATATAGCGCTTTTCACAACAAAAAGTCGTCACAAAGCAGCTTTACAGAGATCCGGGTCCAAGCCTCCTATGAGCAAGCCAGGGGCAACAGTGGCAAGGAAAAACTCCCTCAGCACATGAGGAAGAAACCTTGGAAGGAACCAAGACTCATACGGGGAACCCATCCTCCTCGGGTCGACACCGGAGACACAACAGAGAACAGAACAGAAGTAAAAGTGAAATGATGACAGATGAAGGGGTTATAGGGGTTATATTCAACATAAGGAAGATTAGGCCATACCTAACTCAACATACAACACAGCTCCTCGTTCAGACGTTAGTAATCTCCCATCTAGACTATTGCAATGCCCTCCTGACAGGTCTTCCGGCCTGTGCTGTGAGACTGCTACAGATGATCCAGAATGCGGCAGCACGCCTGGTCTTCAACCAACCAAAAAGAGCACATGTCACGCCCCTATTAGTTGAGCTGCATTGGCTACCCTTAGCTGCTCGCATCAAATTCAAATCACTAATGATGGCCTTCAAAGTATTCACTGGTTCTGCTCCCATCTACCTCAATAGACTCTTAAAACCATACGTTAGCACCCGCCCTCTCCGTTCCTCAAAGGAGTGCCTACTAACATGACCAACCCCCCGTACAGGTCAGTTGAGGCTATTCTCATCTCTGGTAACATGCTGGTGGAACGAGCTTCCAAGCACTATCAGAGCAACAGAAACCCTCTCTGCATTCAAGAAATCATTGAAAACCCAGCTCTTCCGAGAGTATCTTTTGCACTGAATGTCTTTCTTTAATGCACTTATTACTTCCTGGCATATTGCACTTAATGTAAGGTATTTTGTATAATTTGTGCTGTAGTTCGAATGTTAGATCCTCGTTTGTAAGTCGCTTTGAATAAAAGCGTCTGCCAAATGCATAAATGTAAATGTAAATGTTATAGTCTGGTGAAGGAGAAGGTGATCAGGGATTCTGTGTGAGTTAATATTAGGTGCAGAGTTAATCTGAGATAAAACAGCATGGCCAAGCATGATAGTGTAGATGAGCCAAGGCCAGAGTCTTGTACAGGATACACAGGGGCTTGATCAGGGCAACACGTGGAGAGCAGCAGGACATCTCAAAGCATGAGAGAGACGGGAGAAAGAAAACCAGACAAAGGGAACAAATAAAAATACAGAGGTTAGTAGGGTCATGGTAAAGAACGGGCAAATTTGTCCTGCGAAAAAAAGCTTCCACGGGTCAGGCAAGAGAACCCAGCGACAGACAGCGTGTTGGCGGTTACTAGAGAGCTAACTAAAAATGCTGTAGCTATGGTGATATGACAGGGTTAATACAGAACAGTGATAATATGAAAACCAGCCCGAACACCAATAGAGAAGGAGTAACCTGAAAGTGAATGATTACCCAAAAGCTTGTTTGAAAAGGTAGGTTTTTAGTCTAGATTTAAAGACTGAGAGTGTGTCTGAGCCCCGAACAGTAACCGGAAGGCTATTCCAGAGTTGAGGAGCTTTGTGAGAAAAGGCTCTTCCTCCTGCAGTGTTTTTCTTAAAGCGAGGAACAAAGAGTAGATGGGCATCCTGTGAACGAAGTGTACGTGACGGGCGATAAGGTATGAGAAGTTCAGTAAGATACTGCGGGCCTAAACCATTTAGAGATTTATAAGTTAAGAGGAGTATTTTATAGTCAATGCGAAATTTTACAGGTGGCCAGTGTAGAGACGAGAGAACTGGGGTGATATGTTTGAATTTTCTAGCTCTAGTGAGCACCCTGGCTGCTGCATTTTGAGCTAACTGAAGCTTGTGGACTCCTCCCACAATCAGAGTGACACCTGTTAAGAGCACAATGAAAAATGTGCATGCTATGTCATCTTATTTAGTGTATGGGACTGTCAATAGCATGTGACCAGTAATGTTCCTTTGTATATCAGTGACTTAGACATAGATATATGTTTCTTTAGGCAAGTGATAAAAGTGGGTAGACCTTGTTTTTCAGGTCCATTCTTCAAGCCCATTGGAAATGCTGCAATGTTATATCCCCTTGCTTTAGCCTATAGACTGACTCTGTATTTTATTTTGTAAAGTTCACTTGAGTTCCTATTTCACTGAGGTACAAAGGTGAGTTGACTCATAGGTCAAAACCTTAGCTATCCATCACTTTGGGAAATACAGAGAGTACAGCCCTGATGGGCAACACACAGGAACTGACTATGAAACTGTAGCCAGACATTTGAAAACCAGAGGTATTGGCTGGTTTGATTATCATTACCGGCAAGAAAATTGGGGTTGGTGGAAGTGAAGGAACATTACTGTTCTCCTTCCTCTATCAACAGCTGAAGTGCCCTTGAGCAAGGCAACAGTAGTGGATGAAGTACACAAACCATGTAGGCTACTTAAAGAAGAGATACTCAAGGTAAAATATTCCTCCAGTAACAGTAGAAGTCCTCATTGGAATGGAAGTTCTCAAATGAGTAAAAGTACAAAAGTATTTGACTTCAATTGCACTTAAGTATTTAAGATAAAATGACCATGATTTATTTTTACTCTAATGTCATATTATCCTTTTTGCAACAAGACTCTTGCTTAATCAACACACTGTAGATGAAAAGACTGAAGTGTCAGTCTTGGTTCATGAATGTCATTAATGAGCCTGACACTGGTTTTTATAAAAAATATTGTAAGCACAAAACACTGAAGGCAAATCATTTCCATTACGTAAAACAAAGTGGCTGAAATAATGATTAGCCAAGAAGCCAAGTTTTGATTTTAAGAGTTATTTATAATTTTGTTTAATAAAAACGTACTTTACACACAGGTTCGCAAATGTGTGTGTACTTTACCCTAATTGGCTGCTTTTGTTGTTACTTGGTTAAAAGGGAAACACATTAATTGATGTGAAAATAAGTGAACACATCTTCTACTAGTGAACAACATTGCACTATTTCTGCTAATTTACACATTTTTTAGTCTTTTCTATTATAATAGATTTCAGTTTCCCTCTGAGCCGTGTTTTCTAAAAGATCTAGCTGGACTTTTTTATTGGTAATGGATGAGTGTACAACATAGTAAAAAATACTATGGCACCTGGACTGACACTTTTTTTCTAAAGAATTAATTATGTAACATGACGAGGACGCTAGTAACAGGAACCTCTGTATAATCTGTGCTTTATTGGGTCCAAGTTCTTGTTATTGGTGCTTGTAGAATGTAAACAACAGTTTTATCCTAATCCAAGAAACCTCCCAAGTTTGTTGTTTTTCATATTTAACTCTGAGTGTGAGGGAGAACTCAGAGTTAAATATGAAAAACAATCAAATTCTAGTGGGTTGTACATCTCAGATGCACTTGGATCCACTCACTGTATGCTTGTAAACGTAATACTAATATTTAACTGATATAAAAACTTGCTGGTACCATGTTGGCTGAGGTGGACCAGTGTAAATTTACTATAGAACTCTGAAAGTGAGGAAGTGGGGGAGGGACTCCTGAGATGTGCTTTATGAGAAAACAAAACTGAAAGAGTGAAGGTAGAGTAGCATGGTGGAAATCTAACCTCGAAATAGAGTTTGCTTGGGTTTGTTTGTTTGTTTGTTTAAAAAAATTACTTAGTTTATCTTTTTATGAACTCCAAACCATCTGTAGACGTGATGTGCTCTACACAGAATCTTCAGAACCAAAAAGAGAAGTAAGGACCACAGCAGTGATATAGGATCTACCTACATTACACAAAACGTGTAAGGTTACTTTGTTTAAGATTGAGATGTAAATTGCTGGTAAATATGTGTGTTTTATACTAATTATCAGTTTATCAATTATAATAGTCTTGGAAATCTGCTATTTTCCTAGATTTAAAAGATGTGGCAAAAAATTTAATATAAAATAAATAAATAAATAAATGAAAATGAAATTTTATGTATGTTGTGCAAATGTTATATATTTTGGGTTGTTTAAATAAAACAGTTTAAGATAAACTGCAGGTTTAACTAAGTCATGAATTATTTTCACATAAGGGGCAAGAAGGGAAAGTTAATGGTTTTCTGCCTTTCTTTCTGGCTCACTGTCTGAAAATGTCGCCTTTCCTGATTATCACCAGCGCTGTCTCTGCCTTTCTCATTACTTCCTAAACTATTCACTTTATAGTGCACTATTATAATGAATCAAGATCAGGAGGGCTCTGATTGATTTGATGTGTTTTTACCAAACATCAATTGTATTATGGGTATCCTTTATCTAGTAAGGTACATTGATTGTACACATTGCGGTGCATGGGATAGTTTGAGTGCACTGAAAGTGCGCACTATTTTTTCAGACACCTCTACAAAATGGCGGAACCTCAAAATAGTGCCCTAAGGAGTAAGCCACCATTTCTGACACAACACAGGAGTAAAAATGTCGAGTAAATCAGATTCATAAAGATATTTTTTTCTGGAAATAACTGGATCTTGTGCATCAAATAATCCAAAGGGACTGAAAGGTACTGAAAATGTGCCTGGAGGGTACATTTATCTCAGAAAGATATCTAAGTGACCTAAGTGAAGGGTAGAAGCTGTTATGGCACCAAAGATTAGAAAGCTATTTTTCTCATGGTGACCTTAAAGACCCCACAGCAACAATATGGAAACCAATTTTGTCATCATCTGGAACACCATAGCAATGGATTAGGAACACCATAGCAACCACCTGTGATAGCAATTGCCTAGAAACAAATGCTTAGTTTGCTTTTTTCTTTAAGCCAATTTCAAAGTTTCAAATACTAATTAAAATATTAATTGTAGGTATGGTAGTTTTATGATCAAGTCTATGACAAGTTCCTTTTATTTTCTCTCCAGATGTGACTGTTAGTACCAAGCCAGAGGTGTTTTTATATACACTTTTTTCTGTGAAATAATGTCGGGGGAGTACAGGATAATTGAAGCCTCTGAAATGAGTCAACAGAAGGAGCACTGTCAGAGTCAAAGGTGGGTATCATGAATGATAAAGACTTTTGTCCTCGTCATCTTTAGTTTTAATGTTTGGTACAATGTATGTCTACAGTAATCAATCAGAATAAGATATTAGCTATAAAGCATTTAACATATTATTGCACATAGAACTACTAAGCCTTTCATTTGCCAATGTCAACTACTGCTCTTTTCAGATGTGGAGGCTCCAAAAATGACCTGTCAGTGCCAGAAGAAGACAATGTTAAAGAAGAATCAGCACCTCATGAAAGGTAAATATGGATATTTGATTCATTTGTATATTTTTACAGGGAATATTGTTTAGAACAAGTATCTTTTGTGTTTAAAGTGGAATGTATACAAGTGACCAAAACTTGTATCAAACCATAAAGAACATATAGAATATACCAGTATCTTACAGTATTATCAGACTTGTAAATTGGCAGTCTTGTTGTCACGGGGGTGTGTTGAGTGGATATACGGAGGTGGACACACTCGCTACAACACAGAGTTTAATAATGAAACTAGACGAGAAACACGAAATAACATGACTTATAAACATAGAAAAGAGAAGGAAACAACACTAGAGGACTCGGGCAGGAAACAGGCAAGAGAGACGGGTAAGAGTGAGGACGAAAACACAACACACGACAACAAACGACAAAGAAACAACGAAAACAAACGACAACGAAAACAAACAAACAAAATGACCGATAACAGGAAGTGAGGGAAGAGGGCTTAAATAAACGAACTTAACACGAAACACCTGACACAGATAACGAAGGTAAAGAAGGCGGAACATAGGCGGGACAAAGGCGGAGAATGAACATAATCAAAGCCATGTGCAGGGATAGGAAAACAACAAAGAGAGAGCCACATAGAAAGGGAAAACAAACAAGAAAGTGCCAGGATGTGACACTTGTACATTAACCACAATAATTATTGGGACTCTTAGCTAAAACATCATCACTGAGAAAGAAATTTCAATTTTCCTGTTCTACCTCTATTTTTTTTACTGCACTATCTTTGTAAAAAATAAAGAATCATTAGAACTGTCAAATGATTGGTGGCAACAACTGCCAAAGAAAAACTTATTTTACACATTCTCTCTGAATTTTATGATCAAACATCTTTTTGGAGGAAAGGAAAAATTAATTTTACTAATTATTATAGTAAATAGTTAATAGTCAAATAGCTTCAATCAAGTGATGGTGAAATTTTCAAGAGCAACTTATACATTTTTTTCCTGCTCTATAACAATGAAACACCTTTAATAAATTGATGAGGTTTTGCACAGTAACAATGTGATTTAATTTTTTTTTTACAAACATCCAATGTGGTTTCACATTTCTTAAATAAAATATCTTTGAACACAGAGTTCACAGAACACAGTGGTTATATCTTTTACAATCTACACTCTACTACATTTTTAAATGGTTTAAATCAAATCCTGGCCCATTGTCAATACCTAGTTGTGTATTTGGAAACACAAACTATTCTTATATTTCTCTCTCACCTCAGCACCCATCAGGTCATACCAGGTGTTCTTCTGCCAGTCGTTTAGTGCTAAATCCTGTATCACGTACCCCTACAAATATCTGTGGTTAGGTCCCATAGGTGCAGGTGTGCCCAATCCTCCTAAGCTGTCTTCTGTCTCAGTAGGCATCATTTATTGCCAGACGTCTTAGGCACCTGTAGGACGTGGACACTTATGATGATGCTAAGAAGTGCTAGGATACACATATCCTGTCTTAATGAATGGACTTGTAAGATTAAGTGGAAGTTAGTTGCATAGTTAGTCCTGTGACTAGGGATGCACCAATATGGGAATTCTGGGCCGATGCTGATATCTAATGTGTGTACATATCTGCCAATGTCAATACCTATGCCAATGTACACATTTATAAAATACAGAAAGATTAGATACTCCAGATTAACATTATTGATGAATGCAACCTTTATTTGCAGAACATTTTAGCTTTCGACTAATTGTATGCATACCATAAGAACCATTTTTATCTTGCATCTTATTTAACAGGTACACAGTTACGAGTCTTATTTGTAAAATATTTTTAAGATACCCAGTAGTAGCATACATCTAATATCAAACAGTTTATTTACACTGTGTGATGTAGTTCTGACTGAGGGTTCTGGAGGTTCCACCACAAAAGCTTATGATATTCTATATATATCAGCGTTCATTCTATATATATCAAAGTTCATTCTATATATATCAGCGTTCATTCTATATATATCAAAGTTCATTCTATATATATCAGCGTTCATTCTATATATATCAGCGTTCATTCTATATATATCAAAGTTCATTCTATATATATCAGCGTTCATTCTATATATATCAAAGTTCATTCTATATATATCAAAGTTCATTCTATATATATCAGCGTTCATTCTATATATATAAAAGTTCATTCTATATATATCAGCGTTCATTCTATATATATCAAAGTTCATTCTATATATATCAGCGTTCATTCTATATATATCAAAGTTCATTCTATATATATCAGCGTTCATTCTATATATATATATCACAGTTCATTCTATATATATCAAAGTTCATTCTATATATATCAAAGTCCATTCTATATATATCAGCGTTCATTCTATATATATCAAAGTTCATTCTATATATATCAAAGTTCATTCTATATATATCAGCGTTCATTCTATATATATATATCAAAGTTCATTCTATATATATCAGCGTTCATTCTATATATATCAGCGTTCATTCTATATATATCAAAGTTCATTCTATATATATCAGCATTCATTCTATATATATCAGCTTTCATTCTATATATATCAAAGTTCATTCTATATATATCAAAGTTCATTCTATATATATCAGCATTCATTCTATATATATATCAGCTTTCATTCTATATATATCAAAGTTCATTCTATATATATCAGCATTCATTCTATATATATCAGCTTTCATTCTATATATATCAAAGTTCATTCTATATATATCAAAGTTCATTCTATATATATCAGCTTTCATTCTATATATATCAAAGTTCATTCTATATATATCAGCGTTCATTGTATATATATCAAAGTTCATTAAATATTTCCTGTTTGGCTTGCCATAGAAAGCTGATATATATAGAATGAATGCTGATATATAAATAGAATGAACTTGATATATATAGAATGAATGCTGATATATATATAGAATGAACGCTGATATATATAGAATGAATGCTGATATATATAGAATGAACTTTGATATATATAAAATGAACGCTGATATATATATAGAATGAACTTTGATATATATAGAATGAAAGTTGATATATATAGAATGAACTTTGATATATATAGAATGAACTTTGATATATATAGAATGAACGCTGATATATATAGAATGAACTTTGATATATATAGAATGAACGCTGATATATATAGAATGAACTTTGATATATATAGAATGAATGCTGATATATATAGAATGAACTTTGATATATATAGAATGAACGCTGATATATATAGAATGAATGCTGATATATACGTGTTGCTGCTGCTGAGCGAGAGATTGACTGTCTCATTTCCGAAGGCTTTACTGCGATCTGTTTATTGTTGCCATGGAGGCAATCACCAGCCTTGCCTTGAGATCGCGGTGTGCGATTTCAAAATAAGAGCGGACAGCGTGATTGAAAAAAAGAAATCATAATTAAAAAATAAAACTTTTCAAAACAGCTCGCAGGCCAGAAATAGGTGCCCAATGGGCCTAAAAAGGCCCGGAGGCCGCTATTTGAGTATGGGGGATATAGAATGAACACTGATATTTATAGAATGAACTTTGATATATATAGAATGATCATGGCATTCCCTTGGCCCAATACTTGTGCTAGATGGCGAGTCACTGCCAAGGACTTCCGAAACATTCTGGAGGACCATGTGCATTCAATGGTTCAAACATTGGATCCTGAAGGTGATTCAGTGTATCAGGATGACAATGCACGAATAAACACAGCAAGACTGGTGAAAGATTGGTTTGATGAACATGAAAGTGAAGTTGAACATCTCCCATGGCCTGCACAGTCACCAGATATAAATATTATTGAGCCACTTTGGGGTGTTTTGGAGGAGCGAGTCAGGAAACGATTTCCTCCACCAGCATCATGTAGTGACCTGGCCACTATCCTGCAAGAAGAATGGCTTAAAATCCCTCTGACCACTGTGCAGGACTATGTCATGCCCAAGATGAATTGACACTGTATTGGCCGCAAAAGGAGGCCCTACACCACACTAATACATTATTGTTGTCTAAAACCAGGTGTTTTAGTTTCATTGTCCAACCCCTGTATGTCAGCTTTCATTCTATATATATCAGAGTTCATTCTATAAATATCAGCTTTCATTCTATATATCAGCATTCATTCTATATATATCAGCGTTCATTCTATATATATATCAAAGTTCATTCTATATATATCAGTGTTCATTCTATATATATCAGCTTTCATTCTATATATATCAAAGTTCATTCTATATATATCAGCGTTCATTCTATATATATCAGCGTTCATTCTATATATATCAGCGTTCATTCTATATATATATCAGCGTTCATTCTATATATATCAAAGTTCATTCTATATATATCAGCGTTCATTCTATATATATCAAAGTTCATTCTATATATATCAGCGTTCATTCTAAATATATCAAAGTTCATTCTATATATATCAGCGTTCATTCTATATATATCAGCGTTCATTCTATATATATCAGCGTTCATTCTATATATATCAAAGTTCATTCTATATATATCAGCGTTCATTCTATATATATCAAAGTTCATACTATATATATCAGCGTTCATTCTATATATATCAAAGTTCATTCTATATATATCAGCGTTCATTCTATATATATCAGCGTTCATTCTATATATATCAAAGTTCATTCTATATATATCAGCGTTCATTCTATATATATCAGTGTTCATTCTATATATATCAAAGTTCATTCTATATATATCAGCGTTCGTTCTATATATATCAAAGTTCATTCTATATATATCAGCGTTCATTCTATATATATCAAAGTTCATTCTATATATATCAGCGTTCATTCTATATATATCAAAGTTCATTCTATATATATCAAAGTTCATTCTATATATATCAGCGTTCATTCTATATATATCAAAGTTCATTCTATATATATCAGCGTTCATTCTATATATATCAAAGTTCATTCTATATATATCAGCGTTCATTCTATATATATCAAAGTTCATTCTATATATATCAAACTTCATTAAATATTTCCTGTTTGGCTTGCCATACTTGCCATAATATGTATATATATATATATATATATATATATATATATATATAAAATGAAAAGCATAATTAAATAAATAAAATACATAGGGAGCTTACTGCTTTTATTAGATCTAATGCCTAACACAATAACCCGGTTTAACCCTACTGAGAGAAGGTCAAACTTCCCTGTATCTGGCTCTATGATTTTCAAGAATATCCACACAATGGCCAAAGCTTTTAACCTGAAAGGGGTATCAGTGCGGCTAGGAACGGCCTACTTTCACAGGAGAGAGACATTAACATAAGAAAGGGTGTCAATACAGTTGTCATGGATAGTTGTCCTGTGTTTTTTGGTCCCTCATGTCTTGTAGCCATGTCCTACACCTGTGAACTTTTAGGGATCAGGTGACCTATAGCTCACAGGTGTTTCTTGTCATATTAGCTCTTATAAGCCCTGTGTTTGTATCCCTTGGGGTTGTTTTTGTAGTGTCCTACACTCTAAAAAGAACCAACTTAATTGAATTGCTTCAATTGGTAACAAGTAATTCAATTAAGTTTATCCAACTTAATTTTTTAAGTTTTTGAAGGTTGAACTTAAAAAATTAAGTTGGATAAACTTAATTGAATTACTTGTTACCAATTGAAGCAATTCAATTAAGTTGGATCAACTCTTCTCTTTTTAGAGTGTATGTATGTGTAACAGTGGTCTTAGTCTATACATTGTCTCTTCTTGTTTTGAATTAATTATTCGTTCTCATTTATTTTTAATGAAATTCACTTCACATGTGCATCCCAGCCTCCTCATCTCTATGGTGTTACAACAGTGCAACATCAAAAAATACTCCCATGTGAAACAATGTGATATGTCTGTCTGCATACACACAATTAGATGTCCTTTACTTCCTACTATCGTTTCAGAAAATAATGGAACCACAGTTATTACACAGAGTTATGTGTTTACACAAGTATCTTATGATGGGAATAAATGTGTTTTATATGATATGATGCCTAACACTTCTCTGTCTGATTTTAGTGGAACTGAGAAAAGATCAAACTCCCCTCCATCCAGCTGTGTGTCTTTCAAGAGTGACCAGTCAATGCCAGAACCTCCCAACTTTAAGGGGGAATCAGATCCTCAGGAAAGGTATTCATTGTATTTAACTTGTATGTCTTTATCTCATCCAAAGATGCATATATAAAAATACCACTTTCTTGTCTGTTCTGCATTAACACAAGTAGCCTATGATGGGAATAAATGCTTATTATTTGATGTGATGATTAACACACTTCTCTATCTGGTTTTAGTGGAACTGAGGGAAGGTCAAAATCCCCTCCATCCAGCTGTGTGTCTTTTAAGAGTGACAGGTCAATGCCAGAACCTCTCAACTTTAAGGGGGGACCTGCCTTCCAGGAAAGGTATTCTTTTATGTTTTATTTGCCCTGTCCGATCCCATCCCATGGGGGACAACTATGGCCTAATTGACACCCTCAACATCCACAGCTGAGGTGCTCTTGAGCAAGGCATCTAACGCCCAAAATGCTCCTCAGGCACTGAAGTGGCTGCCTGCTGCTCAAGGTGTGTGTGTGTGTGTTTGTGTGTGTGTGTGTGTGTGTGTGTGTGTGTGTGTGTGTGTGTGTGTGTGTGTGTGTGTGTTTTCTCTGACATGGATGAGTTAAAGGAGTAATCTGTAATATATTTATCATACTAAATCATAAAATGGGCGGCAAGGTGGCGCAGCAGGTAGTATCGCAGTCACACAGCTCCAGGGACCTGGAGGTTTGGGTTCGAGCCCCACTCCGGGTGACTGTCTGTGAGGAGTTTGGTGTGTTCTCCCCGTGTCCGCGTGGGTTTCCTCCGGGTGCTCCGGTTTCCTCCCACAGTCCAAAAAACACACATTGGTAGGTGGATTGGCGACTCAAAAGTGGCCGTAGGTGTGTGTATGTGAGTGAATGTGTGTGTGTGTGTGTGTGTGTGTGTGTGTGTGTTGCCCTGTGACTGGCGCCCCCTCCAGGGTGTATTCCCGCCTTGCGCCCAATGATTCCAGGTAGGCTCTGTACCCACCGCGACCCTGAACTGGATAAGCGGTTACAGATAATGAATGAATGAATGAATGAATGAATAAATCATAAAACGACCATGGTGTTTCATCAGAGATTAAGGAAATATGTGAAGTTGAAGCACCAGTGTTTACGGAGCAGACTCTGTAGGTATTTCTGCTTATGATCCTGCCTTCTGTCCAATCCTCAGTACTGTTTCCACACACCGGGTTTCCATGTATGAAACAGAATAGCAGGCAGAATACACAGCATGCTGAAGCCATGGAAGAGAGCATGTGAACAGAGGAATTGTGGGAAAAGGCTTGCATTTTTCTTGCGCTCATTTGTGGGGTTTCAGTGCCCTCAACCTGGCAACCAGCATGAGCTTTACATCTGGGGAGGAGGTCAGACAACTCTTCACAGAGTTTGGACGACTTACACATTAGTTGTCAGTATTACAGACGGCACCTGTACATGCAGAGGTCAGATTTCATTGTAATTCTGTACAATAACAATAAAACACATTAAAATAAAATAAAACTCGAATATGCACATTCAAAATTCCTTTCTTTTGTCTATTTTTATTCTTACTGTTTTATGCAAATCTGAGAAATGTCATACACTGTGGCCAAGTAGATAGGTAGATGACAGAACAGCAACATGAACACAACAGAACAGAACAGTAATCCACCAAATAAACACCATGAGAACAAATGTAATGCCTGTCTGCAAACACACGATGAGGTGTCATTTAATTGTTATTATTTGCTTCAGTCATATTTAAATTCATATTCATATTCATATTCATATTTAAACATCAGCCATGAAAGTAACAGTCTTTTTTCAGTCCAGCGAATCTTTTTTCTCAGAGAGTAAAGTACTCATTGCTATTGTTGAATGTAGAGATTGCAATTGTTAAATGTAATTAGCATTTAGCATTTTTGATGTAGGATATAGAGTATATATATATTAAACATAAATATTGTAGATGATAATTCTAAGTTTGAGAATTATCTTACGATGGGAAAACAGCATTGTATTATATATTACGTCTAACACACTTCTCTGTCTGATTTTAGTTTTATAGAGAGAAGGTCAATCTCTCCTCCATCAAGCTGTGAGTCTTTGAAGAGTGAAGAGTCAATGCATGAACCTCCTATGTTTAAGGAGGAATCAGATCCTCTGGAAAGGTACTCATTATATTTTACATGTATTTCTTTATCTCATCCAAATACGCATATATAAAAGTACCCCTTTCTTGTCTGTTCTTTCCTGAAAGCTATTAGAAATCTAAGGTCTTGTCATTCAGCTTGGACAAGAAAGGCCTACTTTGACAGAACAGGGACATTAACATAAGAAGAGATATCAGTACAGTGCTGCACCAGAAATACACCCATGTGAAACAAAGTGATATATCTGTCTGTAAACACACAACTAGGTGTCCTTTACATTTTACAAGGTTTTTCAGGAAATATTGGAACTGCAGTTATTACAGTGTTATGTGTTTACACAAGTATTCTATGATGGGAATAAATGCTTTTTGTTTGATATAATGATTAACACACTTCTCTGTCTGATTTTAGTGGAAATGAGAGAAGGTCAAACTCCTCTTCATCCGGCCATGAGTCTTTCAAGAGTGACCAGTCAATGGAACTACCTTTCACATTTAAGGGGGAACCAGCCTCCGAGGAATGGTAATCTTTAATCTTTTCTTTGACGTTTCCGATCCCATCCCATGGGGAACAACTATGGCCTAATTGACACCCTCAACATCCACAGCTGAGGTGCCCTCAAGCAAGGCATGTAAACCCCATAATGCTCCTCAGGTGAAGTGAACAGAGATATTGTGACATTCTACTGGCCTAATGCTTCATGACCAGAGATGAACTAAAATGAGGGTAAACATTGGAAATGCATTTGAAAGATGAAGACAGCTTAACCAGCTGACTACAAGAAGGGGTCAGAAATAATTAATTTCCTCCTGAATATGTAAACAATAATCTGAGAAACACTATAAAATTACAGAAGCCTATGTACAAATACAAGATTTAAATGCCATGGTTTGTGTGTTTTATGCTAAGAAAGCGAACATCCAAATTATTCTTGCGCTCTTTCATGTAGTTTCAGTGTCTTCAGCTTGGCAACCCTCATGAGTTTAATCTGGGGAGGAGGAGGGGTCAGACAACTCTCTTCAGTGTTTTGAATTTGCACTGCAGTAGGCATTTTAAACACTTACTCTTAGTGTTGGACTGCTCCTGTACATGAAGAGGTCAGATGTCATTGTACTGCTGTAAAGTAAAAATAAAGCACAAATTAAAAATTAAAACATCAAAGATGTATGTTTAAGATTCCTGTCTTGTCTATTTTGATCTTATTTTACATAGGAATCTAAGATTTATTGGGTAATCCAGCCAATCCAATATCAATCCATATCTTTTGTTTACTGGTGAGAAACGTATTGAAAAAGTAGGAATTATGGACTAAAATGCTATATTTGTTAAATTTTCAGACACTATTAGAGTGATTTACTGTCTAAACACATTACAGATGAGTGAATATTAAGGGTCTTTCTGGAGGGACCCTGATAGAAACGAGACGGCGGACCACTGTTGACCCACTAAGGGGGCAAAATTGGAGGTCCACTAGTGTTTTGCACAGCGTTTTCTGGGTGGACTGCTGGTGATTAGACAGAATTTTAGACAAAATGCCACATTTTAGCACTTTTCCATTCACAGTTTAATTTACAATTTTTTTCCTTCATTGGGTTCTTTTGTTATTCTTTATACATAAGATTAGTAAATAATTTTAATCCAGCACAGTGTCAACATTTTTAGCATAATCATTTTATATCAGGCTTATACTCATTATTATATCTCTCATAGTTGTTTTGTATTGTATTTGTATTAGTTTGTTTTCCAGAATAAAAGTCTCTGTGAATTTAAAATCTGTTTGAAAATATTATAAATGAGTTATATCCTTTAGAGGACAGTAATCTGAGTGGTCCAATGGTGGACCAGCAGTGGCCTACAGTCAGTGGTGTGCCAGCCTTTTTATGCCAGTGGACCGATATATGCTTGCTGTCTGGGCAGTTGAAGTGTGGTGAGATGACTCAGACAGAGAGTTTAATCCAATTCGTATTCTACACTGTGTGCAAAATAGCTCACTATTCCCTATTCCCTATATTAATCACTAAACAGTGCACTATTATAGGTAACTAGGTTCAGGAGGGTAGTTAGTGATTTCGGACTTCATGTGGATATTTACCAGTACAGAGCATTATGGGTATCCTATCTACTATTGTCAGTTAGTGTACATGTATTGTACACTACCTTTTGCTGTGATTGTTTGTGTGCACTGGAAATTGTCCAATTTGTTTTCAGACGCTACTAAAAATGGTGGACCCCAAATTAGTGCACAATAAAGTGACTAGGGCAGACACTGTGTTTCAGACACAGAATTAATGTTACAACAGCACTATATCCACCACAACTGCATCCCTGAAATAGATTAAGCAGAAAAGATGATGATGATTTGCATTAGTGACACTACATATCACTTTTTACATAAAATCACAAATGAAGATTCAGATTTTTTAAATTTTGAGTCATGAATGTTAAAAATTGGAATACTACATACGGATTAATGGCACAAATTATCATGTGCGATGTCGAAACTGTATACCACCAGAGGGCAGTATACCATGTATACCACTCATACCACAGTGGCACGAGCTCTCACCTTCAGCATGTTTACAGTCATGAATTATATCCATGTTCAGTAATATTTTCAGTTTGCACTCAGTTGAACTGTAATGTCTTGGAAAGGTGGTATTGGCTGAATTACAGTATACTGTAAAATAATGTTTGATGTGAGAAACTGAACAGCAGTCATTAAGATCAAAATATATTAAACCATAAGGACTTATGAAACTTATGAACCATAAAGGTTCATAAGAATAACTGCATTTTGTAACACACATGTTTCTGTGTATTTTAGGGGACCTGAGGATAGGTCAGACTCTTCTGTATCTGAATGTATGTCTGTGCCAGAACCTCCCACCAACAAAGGAGGATTAGATCCTCAGGAAAGGTATAAACCATGTAATGGTTTCAGAAGGTACATCATTTGCAGTGGGGACTATATTTTATACATAGACCTTTTTTTGTGGGATCTGTAGATCCCTACAGTTTTTTTTTTAATTTTGAGTCATGAAAGTACAAAATGGGAACACTACATATGGATTAACAGCACAAATTATCATGTGCGATGTCGAAACTCCATACTGTACACCACCAGAGGGCGGTATACCATGTATAGCACTCATACCACAGTGGCACGAGCTCTCACCTTGTGCATGTTTACAGTCATGAATTAGGTCCACGTTCAGTAATATTTTCAGTTTTTACTTTTTTGAATTGTAATGGCTTGGAAAGATGTCATTGGCTGAATGACATTGGTATTCTGTTAGTAATGTTTGATGTGAGAAACTGAACAGCAGTCATTAAGGTCAAAATTTATTAAATCATAAGGACTTATGAATCATAAAGTTTCATAAGTATAACTGCATTTTGTAACAAACATGTTTCTGTGTGATTTTAGGGGACCTGAGGAAAGGTCAAATTCTTTTGTAACTGGATGTGGGTCTGTGCCAGAACATTCCACCAACAAAGGAGGATCAGCTTCTCAGGAAAGGTATAAACCATGGAATGGTTTCAGAAGGTACATCATTTGCAGTGGGGTCTGCATTTATTCATAGACGTTTTTTGTGTAACACCTTTTCTATCACCTATTTTATAGTAGAACTGATGAAATTTCACCCTCACATGTGTCCAGATGTTCATCCACAAGGAGTGATCATTTAAAAAAAGAACTTCACACCTCGCCAGGACCAGCTCCTCAGAAAGGGTATTCCTTTATTTGCTTCTTAGAAAAGTCCTAACACGAATGCACTTTAACAACTATTACTCAGAGAGGATCTGTATATAAACAAACACAGATATTGTGTGTTAGCACCAATGTAAATGTTCCATTTTGTGCTGAATAAAACTAATTATAATAGGCATTTAATAAGTGTATGTTTCCCTGGACGTTCCTATTATAATTCAGATTATTTTAAGGCTGATTTGAAACAGCAAATTTGGTTCTGTTATTATATTTGTAATTTAGTTTGTAAATAGATGATGTTAAATAAGAGTTCAGAAAATATGGCGGCTTTTAATGGTTTCCTGGAGTGCTTTTTGTTACATACACTTTCTAACACTTTTTTACACTTTCCCTGGTAGAACTGACAAAAAAAGTTCACTCTCCCGTGCGTCCAGCACTTGTTCCTTGAATACTGACCACTCAAAGACAGACTCCATCAGAAGAGGATCAGTATTTCTGATGAGGTATTGCTTTCATTTCATTGCTCATACTTATACTCATACTTAGTTATATCCTCTTTCTGCCAGTTTTTAATATCTTAGATTACAATGCCATGTTTTTACTAAAATCTTCAAATGTGCAAATTATATTAGATTCACAAAATAAGAAACAACCACACAGCTCCACAAACTGTGTCTTTAGGCAATCACTATATATGCTTTAAATATGTTTTACATTTAAATTGGATGTATTCAATATTCTCTGCCATGGATGAGTTAGTTAAAGGAGCAATTTGTAATATAATTATACTAATAAATCATAAAATGACCATGGTGTGTCATCAGAGATTGAGGAAACATGCAGACTCTGGAGTAGGGATTTCTCTGTGTTATTCCACTCTCTGTCCAATCTTCAGTACTGTTTCCACACTCTGGATTGCCAGATATGAAACACAAAGGCAGCTGGAAAATACAGCATGCTGCTGCCAGGGAAGAGAGCAAGAGAAGGGAGATACTGTGAGATTCTACTTGTCTTAAGACGTCTCGGCATCATTCTATCTCCATGACCAGAGATGAACTAAAACAAGAGTAAATATTTGTGATGCATTTAAAAGATGGAGACTTTACAGGAGAAGGAAAAAAACCTTCTTAAATTTCAATGGAATTCAATGACTCAGACAGAGAGCTAAATTCAATTCTGAACCTACACTGTGGCCGAAATGACCCCCTATTCACTATTCTCTATATTTCTCACTATACAGTGCACTATTATAAGGAACAGGAGAGTAGAGAATGATTTCAGACTTGACTCTATGTGGGGTTTTACAAAACATCGCAGAGCATTATCTCTTGTAAACTACATTGTTTGAGTGCACTGATAAGGGTCCAATATGTTTTCAGACATTATTGCAAAAGACAATCCCCAAAAGAGTGCACTATATAGTGACTAGGGCATAGTTTCAGTCACAGTGTAAATATTACACACAGTGCTATGTCCTCCGCAATTTCCTGCAGGACACATACTTATTCTCACTCAGAAACAAAACCTTTAATTTGACCAGTGGTGATTTGCATTAACTGTGACCCTGAAAAGGATTAAGCAGAAAAGATGATGATGATGATGATGATGATGATGATGATGATGATGATTTGCATTAGCGACACTACATATCACTTTTGAATTCAGAAATGAAGATTCAGAATTTTAAAATTTTGGGTCATGAAAGTAACAAATTGGAATATTACATATGGATTAATTTAATAACAGCAATGTCTGGTGTAATGATGTCACATTATTAATGGAGCTCATTATTATTCTGTACAAATATGAAATTAAATTTTCATATTTTATTTGCCATAAGAATTAGCATCCATCATTCTCTTAAGGGCCTCTGGCCATTCCAGAACTCAAAAGGATGTGGAGATCCTTTATTGTATTCAGGACTTTCACAAAGATGCTCTCCCATAAACTTCCCAAATACAGACAACATATTGCTATTCCGATGCAGAAGAGTAATCCCATAAATTACAACTAAACACATGTAGCACTGAGTCTGCTGAGTCGGCCTTGTTGAGTTTATTCTGAGGTAGAGCCAATAATCTGCTCTGGTCATTATTGTGAATAAATTGAACTAGGTATTGAATAAGTCAATAAATAATAAACACCCACTCAAAGAAAAGGAATGAAGAGATTTCTTAATGATCTCCTTCTGAATTTTATTTGTATATCGACTGATCCATAATTTTTTTGTGATTGCAGCGACAATAAAGATACAAAGTCTCCTGTGATTGGTGACAAACTGCAAAAAAAATGTACAGACTATCTCTTCAATATCTTTGATGTAAGTTTTTTTTTTTTGAATGAATATATATAAGTCATTCATCTCTATATGCCCTGCAATGTTTTTAAAATAAATTACAACTTGTTATTCTTCCTTATTATATATATATATATATATATATATATATATATATATATATATATATATATATATATATGAATTCTCCTGGGCAGATCAGGGAAACACTGAAACACTGGCCTAGTTTGAATGACGTATATTAGCCATCGTGGTTGCAGACAAAGTTCAGAAAGCCAGTTTTGCCAGCCGTCTTCACTGATAGTCAGTTACGGTTCAGCTGAGCAACAATAAAAGGACTAGTGCTAGAAAGCCCCAGTGTCAGCTTCCCTTTTTTTTTTTTTATGAAATACTAACATGTTGTTCAGGGTAAATTAAATTTTTTTTAAATATAAATTTAATAATAAGTTTAGATTTATTTAGTTTTATAACAATATATATCATTTAAATTAATGTCTTTGATATTTTATTCTCTTTACCTGTATTACTTAAGGATGTTCAGAAAAAAATCTTTGTGTTTGTACAACACGAGTTGGAAATGTACAAGAAAATTCTGAGAAAAGAAAACACAAATTATTACAAGGACATGAAGGAAGAGATGTGGGACCTGCGAGAGGGTGTTCTTAAAATGACGCTGTCCTTTCTGAAGATGATGAACCATGTGGACCTCGCTGAAACCCTGCAAGGTGAGAAGGCAACAGATGTCAACATATGCACAGAATGTTCAGACTGAATAAGGACAGAATAAGGACTTCTTATAATAATGAATTTAGCTTCTTTTAGCTAGACATGACACAGTGGAACTGTTAACTGGAGTGAAGAAGCAATGTACCTCCACTGAAATATCTGTGGGATCAAGATCCCATCTAGATCTGATCATCAAACATTTACCACATTAATGCTGTCATTAAAGATTATTTCCAGAAGAGTATAAATTACTGTTATACTTACTGAAGCAAAAAGGAATAAATTCTATGTTAGCACTCTTGGTTTCAGGAAAAATATTAAATGAACAGGTGTCTAAAAATATATGACCACACAGTATATTTCCTAACTGTATATTCAAAGATCTATAGATTTGTAAATACATAATATATTTTAATGTTTTTCAATTTTAAACTTTAACTTTGAGTTCAGATTCTTGTACATAGTCTCTATTCTATTTCACAGTATTGAAAAACATTTTATTTCTGATCGTCTCTGTCCTGTTTTAAAATTCTTCACGTAGACACCCTCATTGGATTTCAGCAACGAAACCTCAAACTGAAACTAAGGAAAAAGTGTCAACTAGTGCATGAAGGAATTGCAAAACAAGGAGAGTCCAACATACTAAACAACATCTACACAGATCTGTACATCACTGAAGGACGGGGAAACAAAGAACATGAAATGAGGAATGTTGAAAAAAATGCAAATCAAACTGATGAAGAGACACCAATCAAAATTAAAAACATGTTTGAACCTCGACCTGAACAAGACAAACCTATCAGAACTGTGATGACCCAAGGGATTGCAGGAATTGGAAAATCAGTCTGTCTGCAGAAGTTTATTTTGGACTGGGCTGAAGGTGAAGCATATGAAGACATCAAGTTCATATTCCCACTACCTTTCAGAGAACTGAATCTGAAGAAGGGAAATCAGAGCTTGATGGACATCATCTACTTTTTCTTCCCAGAGACGAAAGGCATGAGATTCACAAATCAGGTTAATGTCATGTTTATCTTTGATGGTTTGGATGAATGTCAGCTTTCTCTGAATTTCCATGAAAATGAGACATTGTATGATGTCTCAACCTCAGCCCCATTGGACGTTGTGCTGACAAACCTCATCAAGGGAAATCTGCTTCCATCTGCTCTTTTATGGATAACCACTAGACCAGCAGCAGCCAGTAAGATCCCTGCTGAGTTTTTTGACCAGGTGACTGAGTTGCGTGGCTTTAACGATGAGCAGAAAGAGGAATATTTCAGAAAGAGAATCAGTGATGAGACAGTGGCCGACAAAGTAGTTGACCACATTAAAAAATCAAGAAGCCTCCACATCATGTGCCATATCCCCGTCTTCTGCTGGATCTCAGCCACTGTACTTCAGAAATTTTTAGAAGCACCAGAGGGTAGAGAAACACCAAAGACACTGACGGAAATGTACATGTACTTTCTGATATTTCAGACAATACAGGGGAACCTGAAGTACTCTGGAAAGAATACCTTGGATGTCCCCTGGGATAAAGAGGGCATTCTCTCTCTGGGAAAGTTGGCTTTTCAGCACTTGAAAAAAAACAGCCTGATTTTCTACACAGAAGATCTAGAAGAATGTGAAATTGACCTCAGTAAGATATCAGTGTACTCAGGATTGTGCACTCAGGAGACAGTCCGGTTTCATGGCACAATTTTCAGCTTTGTGCATCTGAGCATTCAAGAGTTTCTTGCTGCCTTATTTGCATACACATGCCTCAGAAATGATGACATGAATGTTTTTGACACTGGGTCCACATCACAAGAAAATAAAAAACCAATGGTCATTGATTTGCTCAAGGCTGCAGTGGACAAGGCTTTGAAGAGTGAACATGGACACCTGGACCTTTTCCTTCGCTTTCTTCTGGGTCTCTCGCTGGAGTCTAATGAAATACTCATCCGAGGTCTGTTGAAACACACAAGAGATAAGACTGACCCCAAGCAAGGCATAGTCGAGTACATCAAGTCTTTGTTTGAAAACAGTCTTTGTCCAGAGAGATCGATCAATCTGTTCTACTGTCTGAATGAACTAAATGATGATTCTCTAGTGAAGGAGGTCCAGAAACTCATGAGCTCAGGAGGTCTCTCTGAAGCTGAACTCTCACCTGCGCAGTGGTCAGCTCTGGTCTTTGTGCTGCGGACATCAAAAGAAAAGCTGGAAGTGTTTGATTTACAGAAGTTCATCAGATCAGATGAGTGTCTTCAAAGACTGATGCCAGTGGTCAAAGATGCCACAACTGCTTTGTAAGTGAGACTTATTTCTCCACACACATTATTAATGCATTGTATGGCATTTAAATCTCTGAACTGTCTTTCACCAGCTATGTCTGTAATTTTAATTATATTAATGCATTTTCAGTGACTCTTTTAAACAGGTTCAGTTTATTAAGATTTCAATGTGAAATAGTAAATAGTTTTAGTTTTAGAATAGTGAAGGCACATATGGCATTGTGCAGCTGTCAAAATGTGTGCCAAATGCAGCATTCCACTTTCTTAATCTCTTAATTAGTTAAGCATTTATAGACCTACTGAATATGAGACATAAAACATTATTTGTTTTATGTTACATTATTGCAATTAATGGAAATTTAATTGAAATCAACATTAATAACTTCTAATCACAATAATCTTGCCTATATGAATTAAATAATTGATTTAAAATACGGTTAATATTTTTCTGTTAATTGTGTTAATGTCCCCAATGTGTGTTCATGTACCGTTGTTGTCTGTAGCATTAGAAGCATACATTTAGTAGTAAGATGAGTGAATTAATTTGTAAGTAGTTAATTATCAATTTGTTATATATTAATTATTATTTAATCCGCTGTTCGTGGATACAACTTTATACAAGTATGACTATGTAATTTCCAGAGATTAAAAGGTGAGTTCCTGGATCTGGATTTACACTTGATCTTTATGAGCAAATTCAAAAATCATGTTATGAAAACAGCTAGGATCCTCATCTCGCTGTTTTCAACCAAACATCGCTTGTGAAAATAGAAATAAGATTGGTTCATTTTTATAAATAAAGGTTAAGTTATATCAGGGGTTTTAAGAACATAAGTATGTTTATAAAATTTTACCACTGAGATTGAATTGTAAGAATGAATTGTCACAGACTAGACAAAGGACTTGATGTTGCGTGGCGCTGTATCTTAAGGCGGCCACTGGAAGGCGCGTTCGTTCCACATGGTTGCAGTTGTCCTGAATGCTTTTTTTTAGAATGCATTTCTGGTATCAGTTTAATTGTCATGCTAAGTCTCAGTGTCTGGTTGTAGTGTCCATTCCATAATGGACAGAGGAATATAGATTTCTTTCCTTTAATATTGGAAAGTATGGATCATGGTTTGATTCACTCAGAGGAGACAGATGTTGAGAGAGATTAAACATTTTAATAAAATTCCGGGCCTGAGTCCACTACACTGTCCTCTTAAAACCACACGCAGTGTCATGTGATTATGCCCCACCCAATCTGACACTTAGAAGCAACATAGAGGAGAACATAATCACAGAGGACAACTGAGCAATTTGAGCATCTTGTAGGAAAATGCTGTGTCTTTTATTTGGACATGTTTTGACTTTAGTGAAGACAACATTGAACATAAAGAAAAAAAATTAAACACAGAAATGTTTTGTTGACCAAAGTTAATACCACCAACAGACATCAATCAAATCATGGAATGTAAGAACCTATAAATAAATTCATTACTAGCATAATATTGTTATATACTAATATTATTGTTTATAAATAGGAATTAAGAGCTAATCCCTGAGTATTAGAAATCTGTAAAATGGAATTCAGACCAGACCTAATGTGAACAGTGTTTAAAACCTCAAAAGGCAGAGGTTTGTACAGGTGTTATATGTTTTCTTTATATCTTGTTTTTAGGATTGATATTTTAAGACATGAAACGGTATGAAAATTTAATATCATGATTCTCTTGGACAACATTATCAGAGTTATTAGTATTATATATATATTTTACCATTTTACCACAAATTGAATAACAACAATTGAGCAGCAATTAACAGCTATGTATACTCCTTTAAATAAACTTTGAACAAAAATACATCTATATGTTTAATAAATTCTGCAGTTTTATTTTTCTTTTGCCTTATGTAAAGCTGTAAAATCTTTTGTGATTAAGATTGATCACTGTATTATGTTTTGATTAACAGGTAATGAATTACGTCAACCTCAGTCTTATTTATTTTAGGAAATACAGCGGGTGAAATAAGTATTGAATGCGTCACCATTTTTCTTAGTAAATATATTTCTATACATCAAATCTACACATGCAAAGAAATCAAACCATAGATGTCCATATTTAGTTATGGGATATAATGAGAAATGACAGAAAAAATATTGAACACTCTTACTGAAATTTATTTAATATGTGGTACAAAAGACTTTGTTGGTGATGAGAGCTTTAAGACACCTCCTGTATGAAGAAACCAGTCGCATAAATTGCACAGGTGTGATTTTGGCCCATTCTTCCACATAAACACTCTTCAAACATTGAAGTTTCTGTGGGCTCTTTCTATAAACTCTGAGATTTTGTTCCTTCCATAGATTTTCATTTGGATTCAGGTCAAGGGATTGGCTGGGCCATTCTAGGAGCTTTATCTTCCTTTCTCTGAAACTCTAGGTTTGGGATCTTTGTCTTGCTGAAATGTCCACCCTTGTTTCATCTTCATCATCCAGGTAGAGGGCAGCAGATTTTTATCAAGAATGTCTCTATACATTTGTCCATTCATCCTTCCTTCAGTTATATGAAGCATGCCAGAAGTGTGTTGTATGCTGAAAAACAGCCCCACACCATGATGTTCCCACCTCACTCTTGGTATGGTGTATTTGGGGTGAAATGCAGTGCCTTTTGACCTCCAAACACGGTGTGTATAGGCATTCAAAGAGTTAAATTGTGGCCTCATCTGACCAGATTTTATTCTCCCAGTATTTCACAGGCTTGTCTAAATGTTGTTGCGCAAACATTAAACACACTTCAACATGCTTTTTTTCTTCAGAAATAGAGTAATGCGTGGTGGGTGTGCAAAAAGGCCATAGCGCTTGAGTGCATTACTTATTGTTTTCTTTAAAACAATTGTATATACTGATTCTAGGTTTCTCTGTAGCTCTCCACAAGTGGCCCTTGGCTCTTCTACAAATTCTTTTCATGTCTCTGTCTGAAATTTTGCGGAGAGCACCTGGTGGTGTCTGGTTTATTGTGAAATTATGTTCTTTCTGCTTCCAGATTATGGCCCCAATAGTGCTCACTGGAACCTTCAAAATAGTATAGAAATTATTATACATAATTTACGGACATCTATGGTTTGATTTCTTTGCATGTGTGTTGTTACCGACGTCCGGTGAGAATTTCATGTCAATAGAACCTTTATTTACTTAGCAAATTGGTGACATGTTAGAAAATTTTCACCCGCTGTATGTTTACTACTGAGACGAAACCAAGGCTCCATTTCATAAGGCATGTTTATTTCAAACAGCTTCTAGAGCACAAAGAGAATGGATTGAAATGATTTTAGGTGTTACTTAATGTTAGCAGCAGAATATTATCAAGAACCATTTAATGCAGAAAGAGTCTAAGAAATTTGTTCTCAATTTATTGTGTGGAAAAAAAAGTATGTGAATATAATTATAGTGCCATTTAAGGTGGAACAGTGCAGAGTTTGTAATTCTGGTTACAATGCGTTCTAATTTACAGGAGATTTTTTTGTCATTAAAAATAAAATGACTAAATCAGTATGTTTCAACAGCCACCCTTGTTTTTACAAACATTAGTAGCCCATTAGCTTACTTTTCAATATTCAGGAGTGCTGATGTCATTCAAAATCTCACCTCTCCATCCTGATTTCACCTTCCCTGGTTTGGAGGGGTATTGGAGAGTGAAATCAGTACAGGGTGGTGAGACACATGTTATATGTAACGCACCTGGGTGACTATTCCCAAATTTGGTTAATGCTGTAACTTATGTGAGGTTTTTAAACTGCAGTAAATACATTGAATTAACATTAAAATATCACTTGCATTTTCACCATGCTTTATCTTGAAACCGGCAACTGTTTCATTTCTAGATGTTTTATTTATCAAACTCACCTCTTTCATATATTGTGCTTTCAGGCTCTGTAACTGTAACCTGACAGAGAGAAGCTGCTCAAATCTGTGTAAAATTCTCAGCTCAGACTCATGCATGCTGACTGTGCTAGATTTGAGTCATAATACTTTACATGATAAAGGAGTACAGCTGCTTTCTGCTGCACTGCAGAGACCACAATGTAAACTGGAGACACTCAGGTGAGTTCAGCCAGTTTTTCTGAGGTGAATTCAACAAGATTATGTAAATTTTAAGATAGAGTGGAACTAACACTAGACCAGCAGCAGGACTGGAGTTGTGCAGCACTGGTCCATAGCTTAAGCCCAAGCAACAATAAGGGTTCATACTGATTAGTAAAAGTGTTTAGGAAACATCGGAAGTGAGAAATGCTCTAACAAGATTACTTTTTGTATGTACATTTTTTTGTATTTCTGTAATGTAAAATCTTAGAAACACTTTAGTAGAGGTTTGCATCCCAGTTTATATGGTCTGCTATATTATTTAAAAACGGACTGCATCGCCATATATCCATCAGAGTGTAGGTGTTAAAATGTGCAGATTTCATAGAAGAAACTGACCTATTCAACAGTGCAGAATGCAAATGATTATACATTTCTGTCTTTCTTTAGGCTTTCATGCTGTGGTATATCAGAGGAAGGATATGCTGCTCTGGTTTCAGATCTGAAATCAAACCCCTCATCAAACCTAGTAGAATTGGATCTCAGAGGAAATGATCCTGGAGAAACAGGAGTGAAACTTCTCACTGATCTACAAATGGACCAAAAATACAGACTGGAGTTACTAAGGTAGATATTTGGCTAAAACACATTCAATTGATTATTTAAAGTGTACTCATTATAACAGATATTATTTAAACCAAATTATTATAATTTATAATTCATTGCAAATTGCTTTTTTTAAATGCATTATTTTTGGAGTTATGTTCTTAAATTGTAAATATTCCATGTTCGTTTTTTAGTGTATTTGATGTATTAGGCATTTGAATGTGTGTGTACACAGACTGAGATTGTAATACAGTGTTGTAAACAAACAGCTGAAATATAATTCATCTTTTAAAAAATCAGCACATTTAACTTCTCCATAATTTGCATGTGTTCTCCTTTGGCAGACTTTTGAAAAGTGATGATGCAGAGAAAGCCTTTGATTTTTTGACTAAGGTTTTGGAAACAAACCCATTACTGCTGAAAGAGCTGGAACTAAGTAGCAAAAAACAAGGAGGATCTGCATTGAATGAAATCTCTGCTCTGATTGGGGATTTACACTGCAAACCAAATACACCTAGGTGTGTACTATTAATGTGATTAGACTTTAAGTTTTACTTAGAACAGTGGCAGTTTTTTACTGTATCAGGGTACTTAACAGACTCATCAATACTCAATACACAATACACAAACTGAGATTGTAATACACTTTTGTAAACAAAGAACTGAAAAAGGAGTTTAGGAGTGCAGAAGCTTCCTGATCTACAAGAGGATCCAAAGTGTATACTGAAAACAATTAGGTGATTTAATAAACCAGAACATTTATGTAACAAAATAAATAAGTTTGAGGTTGAATTAGTGTAAAGATTATTATAAAATACAGACAGACACACATATTTACATTGGACTAGAAACTTACTATGAGGTAGAAGATTAAGTAAATGTTAAACTGATATTGATGGCTTTGATCTTATTTTCTACACACTGTTGAACAGTTCTACTGCAGAGCAAGTCTGTGCTCATCTGACTGAAAGTCTACTAGCAAACCCCCTACTTCTGAAAGAGCTGGATCTCAGAGGAAATGATCCTGGAGAATCAGGAGTGCAGAAGATTACTGATCTACAAGAAGATCCAAACTGTAAACTGAAAACAATTAGGTGATTTACTAAACCAGGACATTTTTTAAAAGAGTTTGATGTTGAATTATTGTAAAGATTATTATAAAACACACAAACACAGACTGATACACATATTTATATTGGTCTGGAACTTAATATGAGTGGGAGACGAAGTCAATATTAAAGTTATGTTGATGTCTTTGGTCTTATTTTCTGCAGATTGTTGAACAGTTCTACTGCAGAGGAAGTCTGTGCTCGTCTGACTAAAACCCTAGGAGCAAACCCCCTACTTCTGAAAGAGCTGGATCTAAGTGGTAAATTACATGGAGATTCAGAAATGAAGCAGCTTACTGCTCTTCTGGAGGATTTACACTGCAGACCTGTAACAATTAAGTATGTATACAAATCTATATTTCAGCTATTGTTTTAAAAATTAATATGAAACTCTAAAATGTCATTATCCAGTGCAAATATAACAATTTGGAATAGTTTGTCTTTTTACTATATTCACTTTTTCTGATTATTTGTTTAAATTAAATTCATTCTTAAAATAAATTCCACTTTTAATTTGCAGAATAAACAGGAACAATATTACAGGGGAAAGCTGTCCTGATCTGGTTTCAGCACTTAAATTAAATTCTCCAGCATTAACAGAGCTTGATCTGAGTGAGAATAACCTCGGGAACGCTGGAGTGAAGCAGATTTGTCCTCTACTAAACGTCTGTAAATTACAAACACTGAGGTGAGTTGAAAATTCTTTAAAGTCCTATTTGACATATTTGAATTAACATATTTCAATGTTCTTGGTTTAAACTGTGGCTGGAACTTTAGCTGTCACATAATCTTCTAAATCTCTGATTTACATAATAATACATAATAAACAGTAAAAAGTACTATTATAGTAGGAATTTTTGGCTTCAACAAGATTTGTTTGTATCATTTTTGTCTGTTTATTGATAAAGAACTAATTTTATTTTCTGTGAAGACTTTCATTTTGCAGTGTAAAAGAAGAAGGATATGCTGATCTGGCTTTAGCTCTGAAATCAAAGCCCTCATCACACCTGACAGAACTGGATCTCAGAGGGAATGATCCTGGAGAATCAGGAGTGGAGAAGCTCAGTCAGGTCTTAGATGATCAGTGCTGTAAACTGAAAAAACTTAAGTAAGTCATTACTTTATAAAATCAATTACTCTCTATACTCAGCCAGTGGTTCCCCTTAAACTCATCACTAAGTTGTGTTCTGGACATGAAGTATTGTCTTACTCTTGTTTGAAGCATGTTCACAATCACATTCTTGCTTTCCTCTGTATGGTCTTCCCACAACCCCCTCCCATCTGCCCACCACAGACTAATTTCTGCCAGTGTGACAGGGCCCCTGACATCATTGGTTACAAGGCTTGAAAAAGCTTAGCCTTTTTTATTAATCAACACACATAATAGAGTTCTTGGTGTCTATGATATTAAGTCTACAGAGATGGAAAATCTCTGATCATGAGCAGTGGCAAATAATTCAGTCACGAGGTTTTAATATCTATGTGAACCTAATCTTAATAGATAATGTCCTAAAAGTCGGCAAATAAATCGTTTTGATTGAACAGTAAGATTTATGTACATCTATAACTATCCAAAGATGATTATAACTTATTTCTTGAAGAAAATTACATTTCTTTGCATTTGGGTATTAATTTTGAGATGAGCTTTTCTTACCTGTCTGTGTTTGAATTCTAATTCCATTTTTTTAAACTAAAGTGGAGTTCTTACCTCTGGCCCATCTAATCCAATTTCCACCAAATTTCTGCACACCACAGTTAATGCCTCATTAGTTGTTTAAGGTCTGGTACATATACCCAGTTTCTTTCAAAAATACTTACTGTGACAGAGTCCATTGTGGAAAATATAATTTTTTGTCTCTGAAGGCTGTTAACGACTCCGGCTGCAGAAGAAGCATGTGCTTTCCTGAAAGAAAAACTGAATAAAAATCCTTTATTACTGAAAGTTCTGGATCTGAGTGGGAAAATACAAGGAGACACAGAAGTGGAGCAGCTATGTCCTTTATTTAAAGATTCACACTGCAAAATAAAGGAGCTCAGGTTTGTACTACTCTTAATTCTGTTTTTGTATAAAATGGTTTCCATGTTACAGGGTCAGATTAAGGGTACATGTGTTACAATATCAATTTATGAAGACCAGGTTTAAAATATGTAGTGTGGCACAGTGGTGCAGCTGGTAGTGTTGCTGTCACACAGCTCCAGGGACCTAGAGGTTGTGGGCTCAAATCCCGCTTAGACCAAATCCAATTAAACTAAAGTATATAAATATATGAAAGTGAAGAAACAGAAAGTGAGTTTCTGCCGATATCAAGCATGGATTCACGGCTGTGTGTGTGTTTCACGACATTAACATGCATCGGAGAAGTACAAAAACACTGCGATTTACAAAACAAAACACGCGAAAACGCTGTTTTCTCAGAAGAGAGAGAAGCCGCTGTGTGTGCACGCACCAATCAATCTGACTGGATTCAATCTGACTGGTTTAGGCTCCGGACCCACCGCGACCCTGAACTGGATAAGTGGTTACTGACGATGGATGGATGGATGTTTAAAATACTGTCTGAGGTTATGATAAATGCTAAAATGAATGCAGTCACTTCCACATTGCTCATATTGTTAAACATCTGTGAACATCAGTTTTTGTATGAACACAGAGAAAGTTTCATCACCATTGCAAGTTTTTATTCATTATTTACCATACCCAGGTATTTCACAAACTGATGCAGTCAAAGTGCAACCTTTTGTGTAAGAAATCAATAACATAAAGCTTTTGACCATTTTACACATGATTATGCTGGATTTTTATGTCATTAATGTTGACTTTAAGAAAACCAAATCGACAATTTGGTTTTTATAAAATAATTTGTAATCATTTTGGAGGAAATTTTAAGAATGGCAGTCATTCTCCATGGTCTCCCCTGGTTTAGAGGGTCCTTGGGGAGTGAAACTAGAAAGGTGAGGAGAGGTTGGGCATCGCACTGTGTACACATTAAGTGCAATGCAGCAGAGCTTCACCTGAGGGACTGTTCCCACTTTGGTTAAAGCTGTATCTTTCTTCAGGTTTTAAATTTATGTATTTAACATTCAAATGATATCACGAAAAAACAGAAATTTTCACTGTGGTTTACTGTGACACTGGTGACTATTTCATGTCTAGATTGTTATTTACTAAACTCTTCTCTCTCACATATTGTGCTTTCAGGCTCTGTGACTGTAACCTGACAGAGAGAAGCTGCTCAAATCTGTGTAAAACTCTCAGCTCAGACTCCTGCATACTGACTGTGCTGGATTTCAGTCGTAATACTTTACATGACAAAGGAGTACAGCTGCTCTCTGCTGCACTGCAGGGACCACAATGTAAACTGGAGACACTGAGGTGAGTTCAGCCAGTTTTAGTATATTTTAAAATACAGTGGATTAATTGAATAATGAAATAGTGCAGAAAACTAGCGCAGCTCCAGGCCTGGTGTTGTGCAGCACCAGTCCACAGATTAAGCCCAAACAACTCATTTAATAAATCTGCATATTGACCATTTTCAGTGTTTTAAATGAAACATAGGAAATGCAAAATACTCTAAGAAGTCTGTTTTTTTATGTAAAAATTTTACACTTTTATTTGTTTAATGTAAAATCTTACCAACACTTGACTAGAGGTTTGCATTCCAGCTTGATATGGTCTGCTATATAATTTAAAACTGTGTCTTGAAATATCAGTCAAAGGGAAGGTTTTGAAAGGTTTTATAGGGGATTTTGAGGTATTCAGCAATACAGAAAGCAAAGAATTATAAATATTTGACCTTCCTTTAGGCTTTCATACTGTGGTGTATCAGAGGAAGGTTATACAGCTCTGGCTTCAGCTCTGAAATCAAACCCCTCATCAAACCTAGTAGAACTGGATCTCAGAGGAAATGATCCTGGAGAAACAGGAGTGAAGCTTCTCACCAATCTACAGATGGACCAAAAATACAGACTGAAAACACTAAGGTAGATATTTTGCTAAAACACATTCATTACATTATTTTAAAGTTATGGCATATAACAGATGTTACAAAAATATAATAACTAAACTATTGTAATTCATTGCTTACAGACTTATTGTCAGACTCCTGTTTTTAACATTTTATTTTTGTAGCTGTGTTGTTAACATTTTAAATATTGCCTGTTGTAAGGCATTGGATGTATTAGGCATTTGAATGTGTGTACACAGACTGAGATTGTAATACAGTGTTATAAACAAACAGCTGAAATAGAATGCATATTTTAAAAAAATCAGCAGATTTGCATGTGTTTCTCTTTTGGCAGACTTTTGAAAAGTGATGGTGCAGAGAAAGCCTTTGATTTTTTGACTAAAACTTTGGAAACAAACCCATTACTGCTGAAAGAGCTGGATCTGAGTGGGAAAATACAAGGAGGCTTTGCATTGAATGAAATCTCTCCTCTGCTTGGGGATTTACACTGCAGACCAAATACACTTAGGTGTGTACTTTTAACGTGTTTAGACTTTAAATTTTACTTAGAACAGTGGCAGTTGTTTCTTTATCAGGGGACTTCACAGACTCATCAATACTCACCAATATAAGCAGAGGTCATAACAGAGGCAGGCAAGTGAACAGAGAGAATTATCCTGACAATGAAGTCAGAGCAGGGACCAGGCTGGAGAATACAATGACCACATACAGGATGGCATATGTATTCATTACATTTCTCATTCTCCCACTGTCAGGAATTGCACCACACAGAAGCACTATTTCTCACATACATATAAAGACTGCACCACATGGATGTACTTTTGTGTTTCACATACTTTGTGTACTTGTAAATACAGTCTCCCCACATGGTGGAGAAAACATGTAGAATATTTAGTGTATTTGGTGAGTGCAATGACATTGCTGAAACTAGAGTCCCTACTTTTACTATGTTGGTGTTTTCACAGTATATTTTGACAAAAACACACAAAAATCAAGAGAGCCTGGGACTACTGGTGTTTTTCAGATCATTTTAACTCCATTTAATTGGAAAACACTTGCATTACATATCTTCCCCAAAATTTGTTTGATTGCAGGTTGGTTAAAAGCAGTGTTACAGACAAAGACTGTGGAGATCTGGCTTCAGCCCTTTGTTCAAATCCCACACATTTAATAGAGCTGGATCTGAGTGAGAATAAACTAAGTAACTCTGGAGTGCAGGAGCTTTGTAAACTGTTGGCCAATCACGATTGTAAACTGCAGAAATTGGGGTGAGTTTTCACTGTTTTATTCATTTGTAATGCTAGGACTATACATGAAGCATATACAAACACATCTATATGCATGATACAGATGAATCTATTGCTTTTTTCTTAATTCAACATTTTTTTCTCTCCAGACTTTCAAGCTGCAGTCTGGAAGAGGAAGGTTATTCCACTCTGGCTTCAGCTCTGAAATCAAACTCTTCTTCTCAGCTGAAAGAGCTGGATCTCAGAGGAAATGATCCTGGAGAATCAGGAGTGAGGAAGCTTGTTGATCTACAAGAGGATCCAAACTGTAAACTGAAAACAATTAGGTGATTTACTGAATCAGAACATTTTTTAAAAGAGTTTGATGTTGAATTATTGTAAAGATTATTATAAAACACACAAACACAGACTGATACACGTATTTACATTGGACTGGAAGTTAATATGAGTGAGAGATTAAGTCAATTTTAAAGTTATGTTGATGTCTTTGGTCTTATTTTCTGCAGACTGTTGAACAGTTCTACTGCAGAGGAAGTCTGTGCTCGTCTGACTAAAACCCTAGGAGCAAATCCCCTACTTCTGAAAGAGTTGGATCTAAGTGGTAAAATACAAGGAGATTCAGAAATGAAGCAGTTTACTGCTCTTCTGGAGGATTTACACTGCAGACCTTTAACAATTAAGTATGTATACAAATCTATATTTCAGCTATCGTTTTAAAAATTAATATGAACATTTATAATGCTATTATCCAGTGGAAATATAACAATTTTGCATATTGTGATTATTTCTTTCAATTAATTTCATTCTTATAATAAATTCTACTTTTTATTTTGCAGAGTAAACAAAAACAATATTACAGGGAAAAGCTGCACTGCTCTGGTTTCAGCACTTAAATTAAATTCTCCAGCATTAATAGAGCTTGAGCTGAGTGAGAATAACCTCGGGAACTCTGGAGTGAAATATCTTTGTCCTCTACTAAACGTCTGTAAATTGCACACACTGAAGTGAGTTGAAAATTATTTAAAGTCCTATTTGACATATTTGAATTAACATATTTCAATGTTCTTGGTTTAAACTGTGGCTGGAACTTTAGCTGTCACATAATCTTCTAAATCTCTGATTTACATAATAATACATAATAAACAGTAAAAAGTACTTTTACAGTAGGATTTTTTAGGCTTCACCAAGATTTGTTTGTATCATTTTTGTCTGTTTAATGCAAGAACTAATTTTATTTTCCATGAAGACTTTCATTCTGCAGTGTAAAAGAAGAAGGATATGCTGATCTGGCTTTAGCTCTGAAATCAAAGCCCTCATTACACCTGAGAGAACTGGATCTCAGAGGGAATGATCCTGGAGAATCAGGAGTGGAGAAGCTCAGTCAGGTCTTGGATGATCAGTGCTGTAAACTGAAAAAACTTAAGTAAGTCATTACTTTATAAAATCAATTACTCTCTATACTCAGCCAGTGGTTCCCCTTAAACTCATCACTAAGTTGTGTTCTGGACATGAAGTATTGTCTTACTCTTGTTTGAAGCATGTTCACAATCACATTCTTGCTTTCCTCTGTATGGTCTTCCCACAACCCCCTCCCATCTGCCCACCACAGACTAATTTCTGCCAGTGTGACAGGGCCCCTGACATCATTGGTTACAAGGCTTGATAAAGCTTAGCCATTTTTATTAATCAACACACATATTATAGTTCTTGGTGTCTATGATATTAAGTCTACAGAGATGGAAAATCTCTGATCATGAGCAGTGGCAAATAATTCAGTCACGAGGTTTTAATATCTATGTGAACCTAATCTTAATAGATAATGTCCTAAAAGTCGGCAAAGAAATCGTTTTGATTGAACAGTAAGATTTATGTACATCTATAACTATCCAAAGATGATTATAACTTATTTCTTGAAGAAAATTACATTTCTTTGCATTTGGGTATTAATTTTGAGATGAGCTTTTCTTACCTGTCTGTGTTTGAATTCTAATTCCATTTTTTTAAACTAAAGTGGAGTTCTTACCTCTGGCCCATCTAATCCAATTTCCACCAAATTTCTGCACACCACAGTTAATGCCTCATTAGTTGTTTAAGGTCTGGTACATATACCCAGTTTCTTTCAAAAATACTTACTGTGACAGAGTCCATTGTGGAAAATATAATTTTTTGTCTCTGAAGGCTGTTAACGACTCCGGCTGCAGAAGAAGCATGTGCTTTCCTGAAAGAAAAACTGAATAAAAATCCTTTATTACTGAAAGTTCTGGATCTGAGTGGGAAAATACAAGGAGACACAGAAGTGGAGCAGCTATGTCCTTTATTTAAAGATTCACACTGCAAAATAAAGGAGCTCAGGTTTGTACTACTCTTAATTCTGTTTTTGTATAAAATGGTTTCCATGTTACAGGGTCAGATTAAGGGTACATGTGTTACAATATCAATTTATGAAGACCAGGTTTAAAATATGTAGTGTGGCACAGTGATGCAGCTGGTAGTGTTGCTGTCACACAGCTCCAGGGACCTAGAGGTTGTGGGCTCAAATCCCGCTTCGGGTGACTGTCTGTGAGGAGTTTGGTGTGTTCTCCCAGCGTTCGTGTGGGTTTCCTCAGGGTGCTTCGGTTTTAATTTACGTTACTCTCCTCCCCAAGTTTTAACATTATCAAAATAGACCAAATCCAATTAAACTAAAGTATATAAATATATGAAAGTGAAGAAACAGAAAGTGAGTTTCTGCCGATATCAAGCATGGATTCACGGCTGTGTGTGTGTTTCACGACATTAACATGCATCGGAGAAGTACAAAAACACTGCGATTTACAAAACAAAACACGCGAAAACGCTGTTTTCTCAGAAGAGAGAGAAGCCGCTGTGTGTGCACGCACCAATCAATCTGACTGGATTCAATCTGACTGGTTTAGGCTCCGGACCCACCGCGACCCTGAACTGGATAAGTGGTTACTGACGATGGATGGATGGATGTTTAAAATACTGTCTGAGGTTATGATAAATGCTAAAATGAATGCAGTCACTTCCACATTGCTCATATTGTTAAACATCTGTGAACATCAGTTTTTGTATGAACACAGAGAAAGTTTCATCACCATTGCAAGTTTTTATTCATTATTTACCATACCCAGGTATTTCACAAACTGATGCAGTCAAAGTGCAACCTTTTGTGTAAGAAATCAATAACATAAAGCTTTTGACCATTTTACACATGATTATGCTGGATTTTTATGTCATTAATGTTGACTTTAAGAAAACCAAATCGACAATTTGGTTTTTATAAAATAATTTGTAATCATTTTGGAGGAAATTTTAAGAATGGCAGTCATTCTCCATGGTCTCCCCTGGTTTAGAGGGTCCTTGGGGAGTGAAACTAGAAAGGTGAGGAGAGGTTGGGCATCGCACTGTGTACACATTAAGTGCAATGCAGCAGAGCTTCACCTGAGGGACTGTTCCCACTTTGGTTAAAGCTGTATCTTTCTTCAGGTTTTAAATTTATGTATTTAACATTCAAATGATATCACGAAAAAACAGAAATTTTCACTGTGGTTTACTGTGACACTGGTGACTATTTCATGTCTAGATTGTTATTTACTAAACTCTTCTCTCTCACATATTGTGCTTTCAGGCTCTGTGACTGTAACCTGACAGAGAGAAGCTGCTCAAATCTGTGTAAAACTCTCAGCTCAGACTCCTGCATACTGACTGTGCTGGATTTCAGTCGTAATACTTTACATGACAAAGGAGTACAGCTGCTCTCTGCTGCACTGCAGGGACCACAATGTAAACTGGAGACACTGAGGTGAGTTCAGCCAGTTTTAGTATATTTTAAAATACAGTGGATTAATTGAATAACGAAATAGTGCAGAAAACTAGTGCAGCTCCAGGCCTGGTGTTGTGCAGCACCAGTCCACAGATTAAGCCCAAACAACTCATTTAATAAATCTGCATATTGACCATTTTCAGTGTTTTAAATGAAACATAGGAAATGCAAAATACTCTAAGAAGTCTGTTTTTTTATGTAAAAATTTTACACTTTTATTTGTTTAATGCAAAATCTTACCAACACTTGACTAGAGGTTTGCATTCCAGCTTGATATGGTCTGCTATATAATTTAAAACTGTGTCTTGAAATATCAGTCAAAGGGAAGGTTTTGAAAGGTTTTATAGGGGATTTTGAGGTATTCAGCAATACAGAAAGCAAAGAATTATAAATATTTGACCTTTCTTTAGGCTTTCATACTGTGGTGTATCAGAGGAAGGTTATACAGCTCTGGCTTCAGCTCTGAAATCAAACCCCTCATCAAACCTAGTAGAACTGGATCTCAGAGGAAATGATCCTGGAGAAACAGGAGTGAAGCTTCTCACCAATCTACAGATGGACCAAAAATACAGACTGAAAACACTAAGGTAGATATTTTGCTAAAACACATTCATTACATTATTTTAAAGTTATGACATATAACAGATGTTACAAAAATATAATAACTAAACTATTGTAATTCATTGCTTACAGACTTATTGTCAGACTCCTGTTTTTAACATTTTATTTTTGGAGCTGTGTTGTTAATATTTTAAATATTGCCTGTTGTAAGGCATTGGATGTATTAGGCATTTGAATGTGTGTACACAGACTGAGATTGTAATACAGTGTTATAAACAAACAGTTGAAATAGAATGCATCTTTAAAAAAAATCAGCAGATTTGCATGTGTTTCTCTTTTGGCAGACTTTTGAAAAGTGATGGTGCAGAGAAAGCCTTTGATTTTTTTACTAAAACTTTGGAAACAAACCCATTACTGCTGAAAGAGCTGGATCTGAGTGGGAAAATACAAGGAGGCTTTGCATTGAATGAAATCTCTCCTCTGCTTGGGGATTTACACTGCAGACCAAATACACTTAGGTGTGTACTTTTAACGTGTTTAGACTTTAAATTTTACTTAGAACAGTGGCAGTTGTTTCATTATCAGGGGACTTCACAGACTCAACAATACTCACCAATATAAGCAGAGGTCACAACAGAGGTAGGCAAGTGAACAGAGAGAATTATCCTGACAATGAAGTTGGAGATTACAATGACCACATACAGGATGGCATATGTATTCATTACATTTCTCATTCTCCCACTGTCAGGAATTGCACCACACAGAAGCACTATTTCTCACATACATATAAAGACTGCACCACATGGATGTACTTTTGTGTTTCACATACTTTGTGTACTTGTAAATACAGTCTCCCCACACGGTGGAGAAAACATGTAGAATATTTAGTGTATTTGGTGAGTGCAATGACATTGCTGAAACTAGAGTCCCTACTTTTACTATGTTGGTGTTTTCACAGTATATTTTGACAAAAACACACAAAAATCAAGAGAGCCTGGGACTACTGGTGTTTTTCAGATCATTTTAACTCCATTTAATTGGAAAACACTTGCATTACATATCTTCCCCAAAATTTGTTTGATTGCAGGTTGGTTAAAAGCAGTGTTACAGACAAAGACTGTGGAGATCTGGCTTCAGCCCTTTGTTCAAATCCAACACATTTAATAGAGCTGGATCTGAGTGAGAATAAACTAAGTAACTCTGGAGTGCAGGAGCTTTGTAAACTGTTGGCCAATCACGATTGTAAACTGCAGAAATTGGGGTGAGTTTTCACTGTTTTATTCATTTGTAATGCTAGGACTATACATGAAGCATATACAAACACATCTATATGCATGATACAGATGAATCTATTGCTTTTTTCTTAATTCAACATTTTTTTCTCTCCAGACTTTCAAGCTGCAGTCTGGAAGAGGAAGGTTATTCCACTCTGGCTTCAGCTCTGAAATCAAACTCTTCTTCTCAGCTGAAAGAGCTGGATCTCAGAGGAAATGATCCTGGAGAATCAGGAGTGAGGAAGCTTGTTGATCTACAAGAGGATCCAAACTGTAAACTGAAAACAATTAGGTGATTTACTGAATCAGAACATTTTTTAAAAGAGTTTGATGTTGAATTATTGTAAAGATTATTATAAAACACACAAACACAGACTGATACACGTATTTACATTGGACTGGAAGTTAATATGAGTGAGAGATTAAGTCAATATTAAAGTTATGTTGATGTCTTTGGTCTTATTTTCTGCAGACTGTTGAACAGTTCTACTGCAGAGGAAGTCTGTGCTCGTCTGACTAAAACCCTAGGAGCAAATCCCCTACTTCTGAAAGAGTTGGATCTAAGTGGTAAAATACAAGGAGATTCAGAAATGAAGCAGTTTACTGCTCTTCTGGAGGATTTACACTGCAGACCTTTAACAATTAAGTATGTATACAAATCTATATTTCAGCTATCGTTTTAAAAATTAATATGAACATTTATAATGCTATTATCCAGTGGAAATATAACAATTTTGCATATTGTGATTATTTCTTTCAATTAATTTCATTCTTATAATAAATTCTACTTTTTATTTTGCAGAGTAAACAAAAACAATATTACAGGGAAAAGCTGCACTGCTCTGGTTTCAGCACTTAAATTAAATTCTCCAGCATTAATAGAGCTTGAGCTGAGTGAGAATAACCTCGGGAACTCTGGAGTGAAATATCTTTGTCCTCTACTAAACGTCTGTAAATTGCACACACTGAAGTGAGTTGAAAATTATTTAAAGTCCTATTTGACATATTTGAATTAACATATTTCAATGTTCTTGGTTTAAACTGTGGCTGGAACTTTAGCTGTCACATAATCTTCTAAATCTCTGATTTACATAATAATACATAATAAACAGTAAAAAGTACTTTTACAGTAGGATTTTTTAGGCTTCACCAAGATTTGTTTGTATCATTTTTGTCTGTTTAATGCAAGAACTAATTTTATTTTCCATGAAGACTTTCATTCTGCAGTGTAAAAGAAGAAGGATATGCTGATCTGGCTTTAGCTCTGAAATCAAAGCCCTCATTACACCTGAGAGAACTGGATCTCAGAGGGAATGATCCTGGAGAATCAGGAGTGGAGAAGCTCAGTCAGGTCTTGGATGATCAGTGCTGTAAACTGAAAAAACTTAAGTAAGTCATTACTTTATAAAATCAATTACTCTCTATACTCAGCCAGTGGTTCCCCTTAAACTCATCACTAAGTTGTGTTCTGGACATGAAGTATTGTCTTACTCTTGTTTGAAGCATGTTCACAATCACATTCTTGCTTTCCTCTGTATGGTCTTCCCACAACCCCCTCCCATCTGCCCACCACAGACTAATTTCTGCCAGTGTGACAGGGCCCCTGACATCATTGGTTACAAGGCTTGATAAAGCTTAGCCATTTTTATTAATCAACACACATATTATAGTTCTTGGTGTCTATGATATTAAGTCTACAGAGATGGAAAATCTCTGATCATGAGCAGTGGCAAATAATTCAGTCACGAGGTTTTAATATCTATGTGAACCTAATCTTAATAGATAATGTCCTAAAAGTCGGCAAAGAAATCGTTTTGATTGAACAGTAAGATTTATGTACATCTATAACTATCCAAAGATGATTATAACTTATTTCTTGAAGAAAATTACATTTCTTTGCATTTGGGTATTAATTTTGAGATGAGCTTTTCTTACCTGTCTGTGTTTGAATTCTAATTCCATTTTTTTAAACTAAAGTGGAGTTCTTACCTCTGGCCCATCTAATCCAATTTCCACCAAATTTCTGCACACCACAGTTAATGCCTCATTAGTTGTTTAAGGTCTGGTACATATACCCAGTTTCTTTCAAAAATACTTACTGTGACAGAGTCCATTGTGGAAAATATAATTTTTTGTCTCTGAAGGCTGTTAACGACTCCGGCTGCAGAAGAAGCATGTGCTTTCCTGAAAGAAAAACTGAATAAAAATCCTTTATTACTGAAAGTTCTGGATCTGAGTGGGAAAATACAAGGAGACACAGAAGTGGAGCAGCTATGTCCTTTATTTAAAGATTCACACTGCAAAATAAAGGAGCTCAGGTTTGTACTACTCTTAATTCTGTTTTTGTATAAAATGGTTTCCATGTTACAGGGTCAGATTAAGGGTACATGTGTTACAATATCAATTTATGAAGACCAGGTTTAAAATATGTAGTGTGGCACAGTGATGCAGCTGGTAGTGTTGCTGTCACACAGCTCCAGGGACCTAGAGGTTGTGGGCTCAAATCCCGCTTCGGGTGACTGTCTGTGAGGAGTTTGGTGTGTTCTCCCAGCGTTCGTGTGGGTTTCCTCAGGGTGCTTCGGTTTTAATTTACGTTACTCTCCTCCCCAAGTTTTAACATTATCAAAATAGACCAAATCCAATTAAACTAAAGTATATAAATATATGAAAGTGAAGAAACAGAAAGTGAGTTTCTGCCGATATCAAGCATGGATTCACGGCTGTGTGTGTGTTTCACGACATTAACATGCATCGGAGAAGTACAAAAACACTGCGATTTACAAAACAAAACACGCGAAAACGCTGTTTTCTCAGAAGAGAGAGAAGCCGCTGTGTGTGCACGCACCAATCAATCTGACTGGATTCAATCTGACTGGTTTAGGCTCCGGACCCACCGCGACCCTGAACTGGATAAGTGGTTACTGACGATGGATGGATGGATGTTTAAAATACTGTCTGAGGTTATGATAAATGCTAAAATGAATGCAGTCACTTCCACATTGCTCATATTGTTAAACATCTGTGAACATCAGTTTTTGTATGAACACAGAGAAAGTTTCATCACCATTGCAAGTTTTTATTCATTATTTACCATACCCAGGTATTTCACAAACTGATGCAGTCAAAGTGCAACCTTTTGTGTAAGAAATCAATAACATAAAGCTTTTGACCATTTTACACATGATTATGCTGGATTTTTATGTCATTAATGTTGACTTTAAGAAAACCAAATCGACAATTTGGTTTTTATAAAATAATTTGTAATCATTTTGGAGGAAATTTTAAGAATGGCAGTCATTCTCCATGGTCTCCCCTGGTTTAGAGGGTCCTTGGGGAGTGAAACTAGAAAGGTGAGGAGAGGTTGGGCATCGCACTGTGTACACATTAAGTGCAATGCAGCAGAGCTTCACCTGAGGGACTGTTCCCACTTTGGTTAAAGCTGTATCTTTCTTCAGGTTTTAAATTTATGTATTTAACATTCAAATGATATCACGAAAAAACAGAAATTTTCACTGTGGTTTACTGTGACACTGGTGACTATTTCATGTCTAGATTGTTATTTACTAAACTCTTCTCTCTCACATATTGTGCTTTCAGGCTCTGTGACTGTAACCTGACAGAGAGAAGCTGCTCAAATCTGTGTAAAACTCTCAGCTCAGACTCCTGCATACTGACTGTGCTGGATTTCAGTCGTAATACTTTACATGACAAAGGAGTACAGCTGCTCTCTGCTGCACTGCAGGGACCACAATGTAAACTGGAGACACTGAGGTGAGTTCAGCCAGTTTTAGTATATTTTAAAATACAGTGGATTAATTGAATAACGAAATAGTGCAGAAAACTAGTGCAGCTCCAGGCCTGGTGTTGTGCAGCACCAGTCCACAGATTAAGCCCAAACAACTCATTTAATAAATCTGCATATTGACCATTTTCAGTGTTTTAAATGAAACATAGGAAATGCAAAATACTCTAAGAAGTCTGTTTTTTTATGTAAAAATTTTACACTTTTATTTGTTTAATGCAAAATCTTACCAACACTTGACTAGAGGTTTGCATTCCAGCTTGATATGGTCTGCTATATAATTTAAAACTGTGTCTTGAAATATCAGTCAAAGGGAAGGTTTTGAAAGGTTTTATAGGGGATTTTGAGGTATTCAGCAATACAGAAAGCAAAGAATTATAAATATTTGACCTTTCTTTAGGCTTTCATACTGTGGTGTATCAGAGGAAGGTTATACAGCTCTGGCTTCAGCTCTGAAATCAAACCCCTCATCAAACCTAGTAGAACTGGATCTCAGAGGAAATGATCCTGGAGAAACAGGAGTGAAGCTTCTCACCAATCTACAGATGGACCAAAAATACAGACTGAAAACACTAAGGTAGATATTTTGCTAAAACACATTCATTACATTATTTTAAAGTTATGACATATAACAGATGTTACAAAAATATAATAACTAAACTATTGTAATTCATTGCTTACAGACTTATTGTCAGACTCCTGTTTTTAACATTTTATTTTTGGAGCTGTGTTGTTAATATTTTAAATATTGCCTGTTGTAAGGCATTGGATGTATTAGGCATTTGAATGTGTGTACACAGACTGAGATTGTAATACAGTGTTATAAACAAACAGTTGAAATAGAATGCATCTTTAAAAAAAATCAGCAGATTTGCATGTGTTTCTCTTTTGGCAGACTTTTGAAAAGTGATGGTGCAGAGAAAGCCTTTGATTTTTTTACTAAAACTTTGGAAACAAACCCATTACTGCTGAAAGAGCTGGATCTGAGTGGGAAAATACAAGGAGGCTTTGCATTGAATGAAATCTCTCCTCTGCTTGGGGATTTACACTGCAGACCAAATACACTTAGGTGTGTACTTTTAACGTGTTTAGACTTTAAATTTTACTTAGAACAGTGGCAGTTGTTTCATTATCAGGGGACTTCACAGACTCAACAATACTCACCAATATAAGCAGAGGTCACAACAGAGGTAGGCAAGTGAACAGAGAGAATTATCCTGACAATGAAGTTGGAGATTACAATGACCACATACAGGATGGCATATGTATTCATTACATTTCTCATTCTCCCACTGTCAGGAATTGCACCACACAGAAGCACTATTTCTCACATACATATAAAGACTGCACCACATGGATGTACTTTTGTGTTTCACATACTTTGTGTACTTGTAAATACAGTCTCCCCACACGGTGGAGAAAACATGTAGAATATTTAGTGTATTTGGTGAGTGCAATGACATTGCTGAAACTAGAGTCCCTACTTTTACTATGTTGGTGTTTTCACAGTATATTTTGACAAAAACACACAAAAATCAAGAGAGCCTGGGACTACTGGTGTTTTTCAGATCATTTTAACTCCATTTAATTGGAAAACACTTGCATTACATATCTTCCCCAAAATTTGTTTGATTGCAGGTTGGTTAAAAGCAGTGTTACAGACAAAGACTGTGGAGATCTGGCTTCAGCCCTTTGTTCAAATCCAACACATTTAATAGAGCTGGATCTGAGTGAGAATAAACTAAGTAACTCTGGAGTGCAGGAGCTTTGTAAACTGTTGGCCAATCACGATTGTAAACTGCAGAAATTGGGGTGAGTTTTCACTGTTTTATTCATTTGTAATGCTAGGACTATACATGAAGCATATACAAACACATCTATATGCATGATACAGATGAATCTATTGCTTTTTTCTTAATTCAACATTTTTTTCTCTCCAGACTTTCAAGCTGCAGTCTGGAAGAGGAAGGTTATTCCACTCTGGCTTCAGCTCTGAAATCAAACTCTTCTTCTCAGCTGAAAGAGCTGGATCTCAGAGGAAATGATCCTGGAGAATCAGGAGTGAGGAAGCTTGTTGATCTACAAGAGGATCCAAACTGTAAACTGAAAACAATTAGGTGATTTACTGAATCAGAACATTTTTTAAAAGAGTTTGATGTTGAATTATTGTAAAGATTATTATAAAACACACAAACACAGACTGATACACGTATTTACATTGGACTGGAAGTTAATATGAGTGAGAGATTAAGTCAATATTAAAGTTATGTTGATGTCTTTGGTCTTATTTTCTGCAGACTGTTGAACAGTTCTACTGCAGAGGAAGTCTGTGCTCGTCTGACTAAAACCCTAGGAGCAAATCCCCTACTTCTGAAAGAGTTGGATCTAAGTGGTAAAATACAAGGAGATTCAGAAATGAAGCAGTTTACTGCTCTTCTGGAGGATTTACACTGCAGACCTTTAACAATTAAGTATGTATACAAATCTATATTTCAGCTATCGTTTTAAAAATTAATATGAACATTTATAATGCTATTATCCAGTGGAAATATAACAATTTTGCATATTGTGATTATTTCTTTCAATTAATTTCATTCTTATAATAAATTCTACTTTTTATTTTGCAGAATAAACAAAAACAATATTACAGGGAAAAGCTGCACTGCTCTGGTTTCAGCACTTAAATTAAATTCTCCAGCATTAATAGAGCTTGAGCTGAGTGAGAATAACCTCGGGAACTCTGGAGTGAAATATCTTTGTCCTCTACTAAACGTCTGTAAATTGCACACACTGAAGTGAGTTGAAAATTATTTAAAGTCCTATTTGACATATTTGAATTAACATATTTCAATGTTCTTGGTTTAAACTGTGGCTGGAACTTTAGCTGTCACATAATCTTCTAAATCTCTGATTTACATAATAATACATAATAAACAGTAAAAAGTACTTTTACAGTAGGATTTTTTAGGCTTCACCAAGATTTGTTTGTATCATTTTTGTCTGTTTAATGCAAGAACTAATTTTATTTTCCATGAAGACTTTCATTCTGCAGTGTAAAAGAAGAAGGATATGCTGATCTGGCTTTAGCTCTGAAATCAAAGCCCTCATTACACCTGAGAGAACTGGATCTCAGAGGGAATGATCCTGGAGAATCAGGAGTGGAGAAGCTCAGTCAGGTCTTGGATGATCAGTGCTGTAAACTGAAAAAACTTAAGTAAGTCATTACTTTATAAAATCAATTACTCTCTATACTCAGCCAGTGGTTCCCCTTAAACTCATCACTAAGTTGTGTTCTGGACATGAAGTATTGTCTTACTCTTGTTTGAAGCATGTTCACAATCACATTCTTGCTTTCCTCTGTATGGTCTTCCCACAACCCCCTCCCATCTGCCCACCACAGACTAATTTCTGCCAGTGTGACAGGGCCCCTGACATCATTGGTTACAAGGCTTGAAAAAGCTTAGCCTTTTTTATTAATCAACACACATATTAGAGTTCTTGGTGTCTATGATATTAAGTCTACAGAGATGGAAAATCTCTGATCATGAGCAGTGGCAAATAATTCAGTCATGAGGTTTTAATATCTATGTGAACCTAATCTTAATAGATAATGTCCTAAAAGTCGGCAAAGAAATCGTTTTGATTGAACAGTAAGATTTATGTACATCTATAACTATCCAAAGATGATTATAACTTATTTCTTGAAGAAAATTACATTTCTTTGCATTTGGGTATTAATTTTGAGATGAGCTTTTCTTACCTGTCTGTGTTTGAATTCTAATTCCATTTTTTTAAACTAAAGTGGAGTTCTTACCTCTGGCCCATCTAATCCAATTTCCACCAAATTTCTGCACACCACAGTTAATGCCTCATTAGTTGTTTAAGGTCTGGTACATATACCCAGTTTCTTTCAAAAATACTTACTGTGACAGAGTCCATTGTGGAAAATATAATTTTTTGTCTCTGAAGGCTGTTAACGACTCCGGCTGCAGAAGAAGCATGTGCTTTCCTGAAAGAAAAACTGAATAAAAATCCTTTATTACTGAAAGTTCTGGATCTGAGTGGGAAAATACAAGGAGACACAGAAGTGGAGCAGCTATGTCCTTTATTTAAAGATTCACACTGCAAAATAAAGGAGCTCAGGTTTGTACTACTCTTAATTCTGTTTTTGTATAAAATGGTTTCCATGTTACAGGGTCAGATTAAGGGTACATGTGTTACAATATCAATTTATGAAAACCAGGTTTAAAATATGTAGTGTGGCACAGTGGTGCAGCTGGTAGTGTTGCTGTCACACAGCTCCAGGGACCTAGAGGTTGTGGGCTCAAATCCCGCTTCGGGTGACTGTCTGTGAGGAGTTTGGTGTGTTCTCCCAGCGTTCGTGTGGGTTTCCTCCGGGTGCTTCGGTTTTAATTTACGTTACTCTCCTCCCCAAGTTTTAACATTATCAAAATAGACCAAATCCAATTAAACTAAAGTATATAAATATATGAAAGTGAAGAAACAGAAAGTGAGTTTCTGCCGATATCAAGCATGGATTCACGGCTGTGTGTGTGTTTCACGACATTAACATGCATCGGAGAAGTACAAAAACACTGCGATTTACAAAACAAAACACGCGAAAACGCTGTTTTCTCAGAAGAGAGAGAAGCCGCTGTGTGTGCACGCACCAATCAATCTGACTGGATTCAATCTGACTGGTTTAGGCTCCGGACCCACCGCGACCCTGAACTGGATAAGTGGTTACTGACGATGGATGGATGGATGTTTAAAATACTGTCTGAGGTTATGATAAATGCTAAAATGAATGCAGTCACTTCCACATTGCTCATATTGTTAAACATCTGTGAACATCAGTTTTTGTATGAACACAGAGAAAGTTTCATCACCATTGCAAATTTTATTCATTATTTACCATACCCAGGTATTTCACAAACTGATGCAGTCAAAGTGCAACCTTTTGTGTAAGAAATCAATAACATAAAGCTTTTGACCATTTTACACATGATTATGCTGGATTTTTATGTCATTAATGTTGACTTTAAGAAAACCAAATCGACAATTTGGTTTTTATAAAATAATTTGTAATCATTTTGGAGGAAATTTTAAGAATGGCAGTCATTCTCCATGGTCTCCCCTGGTTTAGAGGGTCCTTGGGGAGTGAAACTAGAAAGGTGAGGAGAGGTTGGGCATCGCACTGTGTACACATTAAGTGCAATGCAGCAGAGCTTCACCTGAGGGACTGTTCCCACTTTGGTTAAAGCTGTATCTTTCTTCAGGTTTTAAATTTATGTATTTAACATTCAAATGATATCACGAAAAAACAGAAATTTTCACTGTGGTTTACTGTGACACTGGTGACTATTTCATGTCTAGATTGTTATTTACTAAACTCTTCTCTCTCACATATTGTGCTTTCAGGCTCTGTGACTGTAACCTGACAGAGAGAAGCTGCTCAAATCTGTGTAAAACTCTCAGCTCAGACTCCTGCATACTGACTGTGCTGGATTTCAGTCGTAATACTTTACATGACAAAGGAGTACAGCTGCTCTCTGCTGCACTGCAGGGACCACAATGTAAACTGGAGACACTGAGGTGAGTTCAGCCAGTTTTAGTATATTTTAAAATACAGTGGATTAATTGAATAACGAAATAGTGCAGAAAACTAGTGCAGCTCCAGGCCTGGTGTTGTGCAGCACCAGTCCACAGATTAAGCCCAAACAACTCATTTAATAAATCTGCATATTGACCATTTTCAGTGTTTTAAATGAAACATAGGAAATGCAAAATACTCTAAGAAGTCTGTTTTTTTATGTAAAAATTTTACACTTTTATTTGTTTAATGTAAAATCTTACCAACACTTGACTAGAGGTTTGCATTCCAGCTTGATATGGTCTGCTATATAATTTAAAACTGTGTCTTGAAATATCAGTCAAAGGGAAGGTTTTGAAAGGTTTTATAGGGGATTTTGAGGTATTCAGCAATACAGAAAGCAAAGAATTATAAATATTTGACCTTTCTTTAGGCTTTCATACTGTGGTGTATCAGAGGAAGGTTATACAGCTCTGGCTTCAGCTCTGAAATCAAACCCCTCATCAAACCTAGTAGAACTGGATCTCAGAGGAAATGATCCTGGAGAAACAGGAGTGAAGCTTCTCACCAATCTACAGATGGACCAAAAATACAGACTGAAAACACTAAGGTAGATATTTTGCTAAAACACATTCATTACATTATTTTAAAGTTATGACATATAACAGATGTTACAAAAATATAATAACTAAACTATTGTAATTCATTGCTTACAGACTTATTGTCAGACTCCTGTTTTTAACATTTTATTTTTGGAGCTGTGTTGTTAATATTTTAAATATTGCCTGTTGTAAGGCATTGGATGTATTAGGCATTTGAATGTGTGTACACAGACTGAGATTGTAATACAGTGTTATAAACAAACAGTTGAAATAGAATGCATCTTTAAAAAAAATCAGCAGATTTGCATGTGTTTCTCTTTTGGCAGACTTTTGAAAAGTGATGGTGCAGAGAAAGCCTTTGATTTTTTGACTAAAACTTTGGAAACAAACCCATTACTGCTGAAAGAGCTGGATCTGAGTGGGAAAATACAAGGAGGCTTTGCATTGAATGAAATCTCTCCTCTGCTTGGGGATTTACACTGCAGACCAAATACACTTAGGTGTGTACTTTTAACGTGTTTAGACTTTAAATTTTACTTAGAACAGTGGCAGTTGTTTCATTATCAGGGGACTTCACAGACTCATCAATACTCACCATTATAAGCAGAGGTCACAACAGAGGTAGGCAAGTGAACAGAGAGAATTATCCTGACAATGAAGTCAGAGCAGGGACCAGGCTGGAGATTACAATGACCACATACAGGATGGCATATGTATTCATTACATTTCTCATTCTCCCACTGTCAGGAATTGCACCACACAGAAGCACTATTTCTCACATACATATAAAGACTGCACCACATGGATGTACTTTTGTGTTTCACATACTTTGTGTACTTGTAAATATAGTCTCCCCACACGGTGGAGAAAACATGTAGAATATTTAGTGTATTTGGTGAGTGCAATGACATTGCTGAAACTAGAGTCCCTACTTTTACTATGTTGGTGTTTTCACAGTATATTTTGACAAAAACACACAAAAATCAAGAGAGCCTGGGACTACTGGTGTTTTTCAGATCATTTTAACTCCATTTAATTGGAAAACACTTGCATTACATATCTTCCCCAAAATTTGTTTGATTGCAGGTTGGTTAAAAGCAGTGTTACAGACAAAGACTGTGGAGATCTGGCTTCAGCCCTTTGTTCAAATCCAACACATTTAATAGAGCTGGATCTGAGTGAGAATAAACTAAGTAACTCTGGAGTGCAGGAGCTTTGTAAACTGTTGGCCAATCACGATTGTAAACTGCAGAAATTGGGGTGAGTTTTCACTGTTTTATTCATTTGTAATGCTAGGACTATACATGAAGCATATACAAACACATCTATATGCATGATACAGATGAATCTATTGCTTTTTTCTTAATTCAACATTTTTTTCTCTCCAGACTTTCAAGCTGCAGTCTGGAAGAGGAAGGTTATTCCACTCTGGCTTCAGCTCTGAAATCAAACTCTTCTTCTCAGCTGAAAGAGCTGGATCTCAGAGGAAATGATCCTGGAGAATCAGGAGTGAGGAAGCTTGTTGATCTACAAGAGGATCCAAACTGTAAACTGAAAACAATTAGGTGATTTACTGAATCAGAACATTTTTTAAAAGAGTTTGATGTTGAATTATTGTAAAGATTATTATAAAACACACAAACACAGACTGATACACGTATTTACATTGGACTGGAAGTTAATATGAGTGAGAGATTAAGTCAATATTAAAGTTATGTTGATGTCTTTGGTCTTATTTTCTGCAGACTGTTGAACAGTTCTACTGCAGAGGAAGTCTGTGCTCGTCTGACTAAAACCCTAGGAGCAAATCCCCTACTTCTGAAAGAGTTGGATCTAAGTGGTAAAATACAAGGAGATTCAGAAATGAAGCAGTTTACTGCTCTTCTGGAGGATTTACACTGCAGACCTTTAACAATTAAGTATGTATACAAATCTATATTTCAGCTATCGTTTTAAAAATTAATATGAACATTTATAATGCTATTATCCAGTGGAAATATAACAATTTTGCATATTGTGATTATTTCTTTCAATTAATTTCATTCTTATAATAAATTCTACTTTTTATTTTGCAGAATAAACAAAAACAATATTACAGGGAAAAGCTGCACTGCTCTGGTTTCAGCACTTAAATTAAATTCTCCAGCATTAATAGAGCTTGAGCTGAGTGAGAATAACCTCGGGAACTCTGGAGTGAAATATCTTTGTCCTCTACTAAACGTCTGTAAATTGCACACACTGAAGTGAGTTGAAAATTATTTAAAGTCCTATTTGACATATTTGAATTAACATATTTCAATGTTCTTGGTTTAAACTGTGGCTGGAACTTTAGCTGTCACATAATCTTCTAAATCTCTGATTTACATAATAATACATAATAAACAGTAAAAAGTACTTTTACAGTAGGATTTTTTAGGCTTCACCAAGATTTGTTTGTATCATTTTTGTCTGTTTAATGCAAGAACTAATTTTATTTTCCATGAAGACTTTCATTCTGCAGTGTAAAAGAAGAAGGATATGCTGATCTGGCTTTAGCTCTGAAATCAAAGCCCTCATTACACCTGAGAGAACTGGATCTCAGAGGGAATGATCCTGGAGAATCAGGAGTGGAGAAGCTCAGTCAGGTCTTGGATGATCAGTGCTGTAAACTGAAAAAACTTAAGTAAGTCATTACTTTATAAAATCAATTACTCTCTATACTCAGCCAGTGGTTCCCCTTAAACTCATCACTAAGTTGTGTTCTGGACATGAAGTATTGTCTTACTCTTGTTTGAAGCATGTTCACAATCACATTCTTGCTTTCCTCTGTATGGTCTTCCCACAACCCCCTCCCATCTGCCCACCACAGACTAATTTCTGCCAGTGTGACAGGGCCCCTGACATCATTGGTTACAAGGCTTGAAAAAGCTTAGCCTTTTTTATTAATCAACACACATATTAGAGTTCTTGGTGTCTATGATATTAAGTCTACAGAGATGGAAAATCTCTGATCATGAGCAGTGGCAAATAATTCAGTCATGAGGTTTTAATATCTATGTGAACCTAATCTTAATAGATAATGTCCTAAAAGTCGGCAAAGAAATCGTTTTGATTGAACAGTAAGATTTATGTACATCTATAACTATCCAAAGATGATTATAACTTATTTCTTGAAGAAAATTACATTTCTTTGCATTTGGGTATTAATTTTGAGATGAGCTTTTCTTACCTGTCTGTGTTTGAATTCTAATTCCATTTTTTTAAACTAAAGTGGAGTTCTTACCTCTGGCCCATCTAATCCAATTTCCACCAAATTTCTGCACACCACAGTTAATGCCTCATTAGTTGTTTAAGGTCTGGTACATATACCCAGTTTCTTTCAAAAATACTTACTGTGACAGAGTCCATTGTGGAAAATATAATTTTTTGTCTCTGAAGGCTGTTAACGACTCCGGCTGCAGAAGAAGCATGTGCTTTCCTGAAAGAAAAACTGAATAAAAATCCTTTATTACTGAAAGTTCTGGATCTGAGTGGGAAAATACAAGGAGACACAGAAGTGGAGCAGCTATGTCCTTTATTTAAAGATTCACACTGCAAAATAAAGGAGCTCAGGTTTGTACTACTCTTAATTCTGTTTTTGTATAAAATGGTTTCCATGTTACAGGGTCAGATTAAGGGTACATGTGTTACAATATCAATTTATGAAAACCAGGTTTAAAATATGTAGTGTGGCACAGTGGTGCAGCTGGTAGTGTTGCTGTCACACAGCTCCAGGGACCTAGAGGTTGTGGGCTCAAATCCCGCTTCGGGTGACTGTCTGTGAGGAGTTTGGTGTGTTCTCCCAGTGTTCGTGTGGGTTTCCTCCGGGTGCTTCAGTTTCCTCCCACAGTCCAAAAACACATGTTGGTAGGTGGACTGGTGAATGAAAAGTGCCCATAGGTGTGAGTGTGTGTGTCACCCCCTCCAGGGTGTGTTCCTGCCTTGCGCCCAGTGATTCCAGGTAGTAGTAGTGTTTTTTTATTGTCAATTCTGCATATGTACAGGACATACAGAGGATCAAAATTACGTTCCTCTCCTGCAGCTCTCTGCAGCTAACATTGACAAAACAGACCAAATCCAATTAAACTGAAGTATATAAATATATGAAAGTGAACAAACAGAAGACCAATACAGTACATACGATACAAGCAAACTCACTGATAGACATACATGAGACAATGGGACACTGACTAAACACAATAACCTGACTGGGAGGTAGGATAGTTGATGTAGAAGGCAATGTATACAATAGTGCAATATAATAACAAATGAATAAAGTGTACGAGTGCATACCGGTTCTATTAAAGAGACACAGTTAGGTACTGATAAAGAGTTTAAGTAACAGTACCAATATAAACAGGACCGGTGTAAACAGTAGTGCAAACATAGAGGTATGGATCCTGGAGGTTTGTTAAAGTGGTAAAGACCTGGTCCAGAGTGTTGTTGCCCTGTTTTGGAATGTCTATGTCTTTATAAAGTCCAGAAAACATGGCCCTTGGGTCCGCATGGTTGAAGTCCCCAGCCAGGATGGGAAAAGCAGCCGGGTGGGCTGTCTGCTGCTCACTGATGTACTGATACAATTCATTCAGGGCTTAACTCCTGATGTTGTTGGAGCCTGGAGGCAGATATACAGCAGCTAACAGCACAACTGAGAAATCCCTCGGTTGGTAGAATGGTCGGCACTTAATAACCATCAGTTCCATTACCGGTGAGCAGTATTGGCAGACCACAGCAGCTTAACGACACCAAGCATCGATAATGTAAACAGAGAGCCCATCGCCACACGTGATTTACCTTCTGTGAAAACTCGGTCCGCCAGGTAGCATGTTAGCCGCTCAAGCTGAACGGCATGGTCTGGGACGCTGTTGTTAAGCCAAGTTTCTGTGAACACATAAACACAACAGTCTCTCACGATCTTCTGAGTTGACTGAAGTAAGCGGATATCATCCAGTTTATTGTCCAACGAGCATACGTTGGCCAGTATCATGGTGGGGAATTTCTGGCTTGTGTGGGCTAGCTGCCAACCTCACTCTGATACCTGCGTGTTTACCCCTCTTCTGCAGCCTCTTGCCATGCTTGTGGCACTTCCATTGTGGGCGAGACGCAGCAGTGGGGTCGGTGAGTTCGGAGTTTCTGCTGACATCAAGCAGGGATTCACGGCTGTATGTGCATTTAACGATATGAACACATGTTGGAGAAGTACAAAAACACAGCAATTGACAAGACAAAACACACAAAAATGCTGTTTTCTCGGAAGAGAGAGAAGCCATTGTGTGCACACGTGCCAATCAATCTGACTGGATTCAATCGGACTGGTTTAGGCCCTGGACCCACCCCGACCCTGAAATGGATAAGCGGTTACTGACGATGGATGGATGGATGTTTAAAATACTGTCTGAGGTTATGATAAAGGCTAAAATGAATGCAGTCACTTCCACATTGCTCATATTGTTAAACATCTGTTACCATCAGTATTTGTATTTGTAATTGTATGGAAGTTTTTATTCATTATTTACCATATCGAGGTATTTCACAAACTGATGCAGTCAAAGTGCAACATTTTGTGTAAGAGATAAATAACAAAGCTTTTGATCATTTTACACATGATTATGCTGAATTTTATGTGATTAATGTTGACTTTAAGAAATGCAAATCAACAGTTTGGCTTTTATAAAATAATTTGTAATCATTTTGGAAGAAATTTTAAGAACATGAGACATTCTCCATGGTCTCCGCTGGTTTAGAGGGTCCTTGGGGAGTGAAACTAGAAAGGTGAGGAGAGGTTGGGCATCGCACTGTGACTCTGCCACTGCACCATGTTTCCCCTGACACTGATCAATCGCACATTAAATGCAATGCAGCAGAGCTTCACCTGAGGGACTGTTCCCACTTTGGTTAAAGCTGTATCTTTCTTCAGGTTTTAAATTTATGTATTTAACATTCAAATGATATCACGAAAAAACAGAAATTTTCACTGTGGTTTTCTGTGACACTGGTGACTATTTCATGTCTAGATTGTTATTTACTAAACTCTTCTCTCTCACATATTGTGCTTTCAGGCTCTGTGACTGTAACATGACAGAGAGAAGCTGCTCAAATCTGTGTAAAACTCTCAGCTCAGACTCCTGCATGCTGACTGTGCTGGATTTCAGTCGTAATACTTTACATGACAAAGGAGTACAGCTGCTCTCTGCTGCACTGCAGAGACCACAATGTAAACTGGAGACACTGAGGTGAGTTCAGCCAGTTTTAGTATATTTTAAAATACAGTGGATTAATTGAATAACGAAATAGTGCAGAAAACTAGTGCAGCTCCAGGCCTGGTGTTGTGCAGCACCAGTCCACAGATTAAGCCCAAACAACTCATTTAATAAATCTGCATATTGACCATTTTCAGTGTTTTAAATGAAACATAGGAAATGCAAAATACTCTAAGAAGTCTGTTTTTTATGTAAAAATGTTACACTTTTATTTGTTTAATGTAAAATCTTACCAACACTTGACTAGAGGTTTGCATTCCAGCTTGATATGGTCTGCTATATAATTTAAAACTGTGTCTTGAAATATCAGTCAAAGGGAAGGTTTTGAAAGGTTTTATAGGGGATTTTGAGGTATTCAGCAATACAGAAAGCAAAGAATTATAAATATTTGACCTTCCTTTAGGCTTTCATACTGTGGTGTATCAGAGGAAGGTTATACAGCTCTGGCTTCAGCTCTGAAATCAAACCCCTCATCAAACTTAGTAGAACTGGATCTCAGAGGAAATGATCCTGGAGAAACAGGAGTGAAGCTTCTCACTGATCTAAAAATGGACCAGAAATACAGACTGAAGATACTAAGGTAGATATTTGGCTAAAACTCATTCATTAGATTATTTAAAGTGTACAGTTTATAACCAATATTATAAAAATATAATAACAAAACTATTGTTAGTTGCTTACAGAATTAATGTCAGACTGCTGTTGTTAATGTTTTATCTTTGGAGCTATTTTGTTAAAATTGTAAATATTGCCTCTTGTAGTGTATTTGATGTATTAGGCATTTGAATGTGTGTGTACACAGACTGAGACTGTAATACAGTATTGTAAACAAACAGGTGAAATAGAATAATTCTTTAAAAAAATCAGTAGATTTAACTTCTCCATAATTTGCATCTGTTTCTCTTTTGACAGACTTTTGAAAAGTGATGATGCAGTGAAAGCCTTTGATTTTTTGATAAAAACTTTGGGAACAAATCCTTTACTACTGAAAGTTCTGGATCTGAGTGGGAAAATCCAAGGAGACACAGAAGTGGAGCAGCTATGTCCTTTATTTAAAGATTCACACTGCAAAATAAAGGAGCTCATGTTAGTACTACTTTTAATTCTGTTAATGTATATTAATGTTTTCATGTTACGGACTAAGACTCAGCATATAAGCATTACAGTGTTATTATGTTATTATGAAGACCAGGTTTAAAATACTGTCTGAGGTTATTGATAGATGATAAAAAGAATGCAGTCACTCCCTAACTACTCATATTATTAAGTGCAACATTTTGTGAGATCAATAACAAAGCTTTTGAACATTTTACACATGATTATGTTGGAAGTTATGCAATCAATGTGATTAATGTTGACTTTCAGACAAACAAATAAAAATATATAATTAAAAATATTATAACACAGAAAGCACAGAGAACCAAATAAAAACACCAAAAGACAAACAAACACAGCCAAAGGGACACAGTCAGTGGTGATAAGGCAGTCAGACAAGAAAAGAGCACCATTACACAGGACCAAAACAGGCTCCCAAAATTGTCACTCTAATACCAGCAGTACAGTAGTCACTGACATTATCTTCATATAATAACAAATGGACAATAACCAGGCTGTTGTGATCTTATTTGTACAATGAATTAATTTTGATAATTTCTTTTAGGCTGAGCTGTTGCAACATAACTATGGAAAGCAGTGAAGATCTAGTCAAAGTTCTGTACTTGGACTCCTGCAGTTTGAGAAAGATGGACCTCAGTAACAACAGTCTGCATGATTCAGGATTGCAGAAGTTGGCCACTGCACTAAAGTCTCCCAAGTGTAAACTGGAGATTCTGATGTAATTTTATCTTTTATAAGGCATCATTTACATGTTATTTTTTGTTTCAATTATTTTCAGTTACAGTTCAGTTTGTAAATGTGAATGACTGTTTATCTGATTTTATATTTAGGCTTAACACATGTGAATTAACAAAGAATAGCTGTTCATCTGTAGCTGAAGTTCTCAGCTCAAAGCACTCAAAACTGAAAGAGCTGGATCTGAGCAACAATAATCTTCAGGACTTTGGAGTAGTGCAACTCTCCTCTGGAATGAACCATCCAGGGTCTACACTCAATAAAATAAGGTGATTTGTTTTTTATTTTGTTGTACATAGGAGATATATCTGAAAAGGAGAGTTTATCTAATTGTCGATCCTCAGATAAGGGAGGAGCAATGTAGATTTCATTGTGGCTGTGGAATTGCAGATAAAGTGCTCCCATCACGGGGTTTGTGAGGTGTCATCTTTACTATTTGCGTATGTTGTTTTCTTTCTGTACGGAAGCCAAAATCATGCAGATGAGCAGTTTGTTCCTTTGCATTGAGAGGTGCAAACCTGACACTAATTAAAGGAATGTCGATGAAGATGAGTCAACTTTGAAACAGTAATTTAAAGGTTAAAGAAAAGTTTTAAATACGACTGAATATATATTTTAGTGGACAGTCTGATTTTAGTCTTGCCAGAATCATGTCGGCCATTTTACATGGATAAACCTATAATAACAACATTACTCCAAAGGCATATGTAATATTCCTTTTTAACCAATATCAATTTAATTTTTCTGTAGTCTGAGTAACTGCAGTATAAGAGAGGAAGGATCTTCTGCTCTGGCTTCTGTTCTGGGAACACACCCCTCAAACCTAATAGAGCTAGATTTGAGTGGAAATAATATAGGACCCTCTGGAGTACATCATCTTTCTGAACTACTAAAGAATTCAAATTGCAGGCTACAAAAACTGAAGTGAGTATTTCTTCTGACAAATACATGTTAGTAGTCTCAGCTAGAACTGCATAAAAATATATAATTACTCAAATCATCTAGGATTATTAGACATCTTTATATGCTTTTTGCAATACGTTGAAATTTCTTTTAAATTAGATTTTTATGTCAGACCTTTTTAAATTTTAGATTCAGTGCATTGTGTACATTACACAGTATCTACTTGACATTTCATATGAATTTTATTAAATGTATCTTAGCAGTTAAAGGACACATGAATGAAGCAAAAAATAATTATTGCCTGGCTTTGCCCACAGTAGCAGTTAATGCAAAATTAGATTTTACCCAACAGTATATGGATGATTTTTTTTTCAAATGTATGCAACATTGTCAAGATTATTTGTTTTTATTTTTATCAAGGATCATGTACTGTAACAACACAGAAGAAGGATACGTTGCTCTGGCTTCAGCTCTGAAATCAAACCCATTATCACAGTTGATAGAGCTGGATCTCAGAGGGAATGATCCAGGAGAATCAGGAGTTAAACTGCTCAATAATCAACTAGAAAATTCAGGTTGTAAACTAAAGACACTGAGGTAAAGTACATTTATACCAATATATTGAATTTCAGAATTGTATGAGGTCCAATTACTTCTGACTGGTATATCAGTCATGTAACATATCATAAATATGAAAACAAATAAAGACCTGACTATAAGTGACTAGCAGTAATAGATGTTTCCAGGAATGAGAATGGTTTTGTTATAATCACAAACGTGCATTAATCTGCTAAAACATATTCCATGTACCAGTATGTTTTTTTTAGGTACAAAGTCTATAAACATATGTTCAAATCTTCAACAATGGTCTTAAAATCCAATTTTGAATCCTGAATACTTTCCCAGGAAAAGGGGTATAATCTTTTACCTTAACAAATGGAAAATGAAAAGACCTGGTGTGAAAAATATTTTAAAAGGAACGTGTTGTATAGCTGCAATGTGATACAATTAATTTCTACCTTAATGCACTAACTAGGGACCCACGCCACCTGAGGGTACCACCCCAGTGAGACTTTAGTTTTCCAAAGAGTGTGGTGTTCAGAATAGAATTAGACTTAAAACTAACCAATGGTAAATTGTTATGGATTTCTGTGTTTTTTTCCTGTCTCTGAAGGCTGGTAAAAAGTTCTGCTGGAGAGACATTCTGCATTCGTCTGACTGAAACTCTAAAACACAACCCCTTATTGATGAGTGAGCTGGATCTGAATGGGAAAGTAAAAGGAGACTCAGAAGTGACTCAGCTGTGTGCTCTACTGCAGGATTCACACTGCAGAACTAAGATACTCAGGTATGGAATTTAACAAACTTGAATTTAAAGTATCGTTGAATACAAATAAAAAATGAATATCGCAGTTTTTGTCACTTGGGAAATTCATGCTGTCAGTATATTTTATGCTAATGTAATTTCTTAATTTCTTTTGCTGTAAATATATTGTCATATTAAAAAGCACAATAATGCAATGGGCCCTGCTATTGTCACACAGCTCCAGGGTCCTGAGGTTGTGGGTTCAAGCCTCACTTCAGGTCGCTCATTGCAGAGTAGGCTGTTTTCCCAGTGTCTGCATGGGTATCCTTTGGGTGTCCACATGTGTTTTTGTGCCTTGCACCCAATAATTCTTGATACACTCTGGCGCAACATGTGGAAGATTAATTAGTTGCAGAAAACTAATTAATAATTTGTTTTCATGTAAACATAGTGGTAGAGGATAACAAACCAATATTAGAAATCTCCAAATTCAAATTCAAATTTGGTGTAAAATGTGAATATACATATATTTAAACCAGGGCTGCACAGTGGTGTTACTGGTAGAGACACTGACAAACAGCTCCAGAATCCTGGGTTTCAGGGTTCAGTTGCCACCTCTGGTGACTGTGTGTGTCATCCCCATGTGTGTGTAGGTTTTCTCCAGGTGCTCCCTCCCCCAGTCTAAAAACAGTTGTTGATAGGTGGATTGGCTATGCAAAGTGTCCAAAGGTGTGTTCGTGTGACTGCACGAGTGGTGCCTTGTCCATGGTGTATTCCCACCTTGCCTCCAATGATTCTGGGTAGACTCCTGACCCACTGCAATATTGAACTGGATGAAGCAGTTACAGAAAATGTATGAGTAAATATTTTGGCTTAGTCTTAACTCCAGTATTACTCTCTATTTATAGGTTACAGAACAGCAGTATTACAGAGGGAGGATGTGCTGGTCTCTCAAAAGCTTTGTGCTCAAACCCTTCACATTTGGAAGAACTAGATCTGAGTAACAATATAGTAGGAAACTCTGGGGTACAGCAGCTTTGTTCACTACTAACAAATCAGAACTTTAAACTGAGAGCATTGAGGTGAGACCTAATTTAAGAAAAAAAAAGTATTGTAAATTCACAATATGGACATATTATACAGAACTTCATGACAGACATGATACATCATATATAACATTCCAACATAAGTTTATTTCATAAAGCACAATAACCTCACATTAAATGCAACAATCTTTTTTTTCTAGACTTTCATACTGCAGTGTAACAGAAAGAGGATATAAAGCTCTGGCTTCAGCTCTGAAATCAAACCCATCATCACCCATGACTGAACTGGATCTCAGAGGAAACCATCCTGGAGAATCAGGAGTCAGACATCTCACTGATTTACAGAAAGATCCAATATACAATTTGAAGACTCTGAGGTAGTGTGAAAATATGAAAATATGGTGTAACTAATGAAAAGCACTGCTTCCACATACCACCTCTGATGCTTTTCTCTGATTGCTCTAAAGAATAGTATTTGTGTTCTGATGAAGTAAACATTTTGCTTTACTATTTTAAAACAGATCATAAATCCAACTATAAATGAATGGATCAGAGTAATTTTATTAAAATTTTTTCAGAAATTACCCTGAAAAAATCCATGAAAATGAAAAGAAAAATTAACATATCAAGAATATGAAAAACAAAGTAAACTCTCACTTATTAGTGACTAGCAGTGATAGATGCTTTCAGGAATGAGAATGTTTTTGTTACAATCACAAACGTGCATTAATCTGCTAAAACATATGCCCTTCCTTCACTTCTGTCAGTAAAATATATCAGTTACCGGTACGTTGTGGTTCAGTAAGGTACACATTATGTAAATATCTTTTTAAAGCTACAAAAATGGTCTTATAATCAATTTTTGAACCCTGCAAACTTTCCATGGAAAAGTGGTATATTTATACTTTATTTACATAGATATTTATAACCCGAAAATTAAAGACGTGGTGTGAAAAGGAGCTCTATAAAACCATCTTTTAAAAGGCACATAAGCTATAGCTGCCAGGTAATACAATTGTTTCTACCATAATGCACTAATCCAGGACCGCAGCCACCTGGGGGTACCACCCCAGTGAGACTTTACTTTTCATAAGAGTTTAGTGTTCAGAAAAGAATTAGACTTAAAACTGTCCAGTGTTAAATAGTAGAAATGTCAGTGTTTTGTTGTGTCTCTGTAGGCTGCTAAAAAGTTCTGCTGGAGAGACATTCTGTGTTCGTCTGACTGAAACTCTAAAACAAAACCCCTTACTGATGACTGAGCTGGATCTGAGTGGGAAAGTAAAAGGAGACACAGAAGTGACTCAGCTGTGCGCTCTACTGGAGGATTCACACTGCAGAACTAAGATACTCAGGTATGTAGTTTAACAAACTTGAATTTAAAGTATTGTGTAATACAAATTAAAAATTAAAAAAATGGCTGTTGTTTTGTCACTTGGGAAATCCATGCTGTCAGTGTATTTTACTATATTGTAAATTCTTAATTACTTTTTATGTAAAAATTATGACACTTTAAAAACTACAATATTGCCACTGGTCCTGCCATTGTCACACAGTTGTGCGGTCCTGAGGTTGTGGGTTCAACCCCACCTCAGTTTACTGTATGCAGAGTCTTGGCTGTTTTCCCAGTGTCTACATGTGTATGCTTTGGGTGCTCTGGTTTCCTCCAACAACCCAAAAATCCATTTTGGTAGGTGGACTGTCGATTCAGAAGTGTCCACATGTGTGAGCATGCGATGGGCTGTGATGGAGTGTCACCATGTTCAAGGTGTTTGTGCCTTGTACCCAGTGATTCTTAATATACTCTGCCCCACCATGACCCAGTAGAGCAGGGGTGTCCAAAGTCTGGCCTCCAGGCCAAATGAGGTCCGCTGTAAGATTTTAATTGGCCTGCGGCTTCACTTAAAGAATGCATCATTAGTGGCTCGCTGGCACCTGGCATTTTTAATGAACCAAGCTAAACTTAAACGCCACTCAATTCTATGGGCCAGCAAAGTAATTCACAGAACAGCATTTGATGATGGCTGGAGCATAAAATTCAGTAGTTTATAAATATAAACTGTTTTGTAAATGTGTGTTTGTCATATTTTGAATACACTGCTATAAATAATTTATGAATAATATATTTGGAAAGAGAGACTGGCCCTTAAGAGTTTTGATATGATCCAGTTCAACCCACTTTGAACAACAGTTGGACACATCTGCAGTAGAGAATTAAATGGTTACAGAAAATTAATGAATAATTATTTTCCTGTAAAGATAGTGGTAGAGGATAACAGACGAGGGCTGCACAGTGGTGCTGCAGGTAGTGACACTGACACACAGCTCCAGGATCCTGTGTTTCAGGGTTCTGTTGCCACCTCTGGTGACTGTGTGTGTCATCCCCATGTGTGTGTGGGTTTCGTCCAGGTGCTCTGTTTTCCTCTCACAGTCTAAAAACAGTTGTTGGTAGTGGTTTGACTGTGCAAAGTGTCCATAGGTGTGTTCGTGTGACTGCACGAGTGGTGCCTTGTCCATGGTGTATACCCACCTTGCATCCAATGATTCTGGGTAGGCTCCTGACCCACTGTAATATTGAACTGGATGAAGCAGTTACAGGAAATAAATGAATACATATTTTGGCTTAGTCTTAACTCCAGTATTATTCTCTATTTACAGGTTACAGAACAGCAGTATTACAGAGGGAGGATGTTCTGGTCTCTCAAAAGCTTTGTGCTCAAACCCTTCACATTTGGAAGAACTAGATCTGAGTAAAAATACAGTTGGAGACTCTGGGGTACAGCAGCTTTGTTCACTACTAACAAATCAGAACTTTAAACTGAGAGTATTGAGGTGAGGATTGATTTAAGAAAAAGTATTGTAAATGCACAATATGGACAAATTATACAGAATTTCATGACACACATGATACATCATATACAAACATCCAACATAACTTTATTTGATAAAGCACAATAACCTTACATTAAATACAACAAACCTTTTTTTCTAGACTTCCATACTGCAATGTAACAGAAAGAGCATATACTGCTCTGGCTTCAGCTCTGAAATCAAACCCATCATCACCCATGACTGAACTGGATCTCAGAGGAAACGATCCTGGAGAATCAGGAGTAAGACTTCTCACTGATTTACAGAAGGATCCAACATATCATTTGAAGACTCTGAGGTAGTGTGAAAATATGGAAACATGGTGTAACTAATGAAAAGCACTGCTCCCACGTAGCACCTCTGATGCTTCTCTGATTGCTCTAAAGAATAGTATTTGTGTTCTGATGAAGTAAACATTTTGATTTACTATTTTAAAACAGATCATAAATCCAACTATTTGGTAACTTTTCACGTAATATACAGTGGGTATGGAAAGTATTCAGACCTCTTTACATTTTTTGCTCTTTTTTCCTTGCAGCTTTTTGCTTAAATCAAAAAATTTAATTTTATTTCTCATTAATGTACACTCACCACCCCATCTTGACAGGAAGAAAACAGAAATGTAGAAATTTTTGCAAATTTATTAAAAAAGAAAAACTGAAATTTCACATGATCATAAGTATACAGACCCTTTGCTCTGACACTCATATTTAACCCACATGCTGTCCGTTTCTACTGATCCTCCTTGAGATGGTTCTACTCTTTCATTGGAGTCCAGCTGTGCTTAATTAAACTGATTGAACTTGATTAGGAAAGGCACACACCTGTCTATATAAGACCTCACAGTTCATGGTGCATGTCGGAGCAAATGAGAATCATGAGGTCAAAAGAACTGCCCAAGGAGCTCAGAGACAGAAATGTGGCAAGGCACAGATGTGGGCAAGGTTACAAAAGAATTTCTGCAGCAGCCAATTTTCCTAAGAGCACAGTGGCCTCCATAATCCTTAAATGAAAGAAGTTTGGGACGACCAGAAATCTTCCTAGATCTGGCCGTCTAACCAAACTGAGCAATCATGAGAGAAGAGCTTTGGTGAGAGAGGTAAAGAAGAACCCATAGATCACTGTGGCTGGGTTCTAGAGATACAGTAGGGAGATAGGTGAAAGTTCCACAAAGTCAACTATCACTGCAGCTCTCCATCAGTCGGGGCTTAATGGCAAAGTGGCCCGACAGAAGCCTCTCCTCAGTGCATAACATATGAAAGCCCACATGGAGTTTGCCAAAAAAACACATGAAGGGCTCTCAGACTATGAGAAATAAGATTCTCTGGTCTGATGAGATGAAGATTGAGCTTTTTGCTGTTAATTCTAAACGGTATGTGTGGAGAAAATCAGGCATGGCTCATAAACTGCCCAATACAATCCCAACAGTGAAGCATGGTGGTGGCAGCATCATGCTATGGTACCCCACAATTCATGTTTCCACATATTCTCTCATATCACATGCTATGTTCACAGGGAAATTACAATAAAATTCCACAGTAATTTTTTTTCATTTGCAGGATATCAAGAGTCTGTTGTATTGTGTGTTTAGTGAGCCTTTCAGATTTTGAGACACTTTGAAAATAAAGAGATAATATCGGTGGAAGGAAGCTAAATGTGTAGTTTTTCCACGGTATGGAAGTTGTGTTTGTATGTCGCCATCTAGCGGCGACAGAATGGAACTAGTACAGCATTTAAGGTGAAAGAGAAAATCCAAATGAATTGATTGCTCATCCTTGGTGTCCGGGATGTTTATCTGAATTTTTTGTAACTCGTATTTTGGTATCTGAATGTCGTCTACTGAATTTGAGCAACTTCAAAATATATTTGAATTTTTTAAGCTTGAATTTTTTTTATCTGAATTTGTTAACCTTGAATAATAACACGAGTTCTATTCAAGAGCCATTATATTCAGATGCATAATTTCAAAGCGAAATATTCAGAGGTGTAAATCTGAAGACTTAAATTCAAAACAGCAAAATTCAGATGCATAATTTCAGTGCAAAAAAAAATCAGTGCCACAAATTCAAAGGTGGTAATATTTCAAAGTCTGATGAGACAGATTTGCTTCCATAATGTTAGTGACTAGCAGTGATAGATGCTTTCAGGAATGAGAATGTTTTTGTTATAATCACAAACGTGCATTAATCTGCTAAAGCATATGCCCTTCCTTCACTGCTGTCAGTAAAATATATCAGTTACCAGTACGTTTTTGTTCAATAAGGTACACATTATGTAAATATATGTTCAAAGCTACAACAATGGCCTTATAATCCATTTTTGAACCCTGAATACTTTCCCAGGAAAAGGGGTATATTTTTCTTTTTCTTATGCAGATGTATGTAAACCAAAATATAAAAGACCTGGTGTGAAAATACACTCTATATAACCATCTTTTAAAAGGCACATAAGCTATAGCTGCAATGTGATACAACTCATTTCTACCTTAATGCACTAACTAAAGACCCCAGCCACCTGAGGGTACCACCCCAGTGAGACTTTACTTTTCATAAGGGTTTAGTGTTCAGAAGAAAAACTGTCCAGTGTTAAATTGTAGAAATGTCAGTTTTTTTTCCTGTCTCTGTAGGCTGGTAAAAAGTTCTGCTGCAGAGACATTCTGTGTTCGTCTGACTGAAACTCTAAAACAAAACCCCTTACTGATGAATGAGCTGGATCTGAGTGGGAAAGTAAAAGGAGACTCAGAAGTGAATCAGCTGTGTGCTCTACTGGAGGATTCACACTGCAGAACTAAGATACTCAGGTATGTAGTTTAACAAACTTGAATTTAAAGTATTGTTTATTACAAATTAAAAATGAAAATGACAGGTTTTTGTCACTTGGGAAATTCATGCTGTCAGTATATTTTATGCTATTGTAATTTCTTAATTCAATTTGATGTAAATATTGGCATATCAAATGCATGGTAGGGCAGCAGGTCCTGCCATTGTCACACAGCTCCAGGGTCCTGAGGTGTGCAGAGTCTCAGCTGTTTTCTCAGTGTCTGCATGGGTATCCTTTGGGTGCTCTGGTTTCCTCCCACAGCCAAAAATGCATTTTGATAGGTGGACTGTTTATTCAGAAGTGTGGTGCCCTGTGATGTATGGCACTATGTTCAAGGTGTTTGTGGCTTGTACCCAGTGATTATTGGTACACTCTGGCCCACCATGACTCAGTAGAGCAGGGGTGTCCAAAGTCCAGCCCCCAGGCCAAATGTGACCTGCTGTAAGATGATGATAAGGTGATGGTTGCAGGAAAAAAAAAGCAAAGTTGAGAGAAAGAACTGATTATTTCAAGAGAGAGGGAAGCATCTTCAGTAAAATGTTGGATTTTACACTCTTTTGATTTCCTGCAGCAATTAATGCTCTAAAATGAAACTCAGTATTTAATAAATATAAACTATTTTGTAAATTTGTGTTGGTCATATTTTGACTACACAGTTGTAAATAATTTATGAATAATATATTTGGAAAGAGACTGGCCCTTAAAAATTTTGATTTGATCCAGTTTGGCACCCTTTGAAAAATGTTTGGACACCCCTGCAGTAGAGGATTAAGTGGTTACAGAAAATGAATGAATAATTATTTTAAACATAGTGGTAGAGGATAACAAACCAATGTTAAATATCTCCACATTCAAGTTCAAATTTGGTTTAAAATGTACATATGAATATATATATTTAAACCAGGGCTGCGCAGTGGTGCTGCAGGTAGTGACACTGACACACAGCTCCAGGATCCTGGGTTTCAGGGTTCAGTTGCTACCTCTGGTGACTGTGTCATCCCTATGTGTGTGTGGGTTTCCTCCAGGTGCTCTATTTTCCTCCCCCGGTCTAAAAACAGTTGTTGGTAGGTGGATTGGCTGTGCAAAGTGTCCATAGGTGTGTTTGTGTGACTGCACGAGTGATGCCTTGTCCATGGTGTATTCCCACCTTACATCCAATGATTCTGGGTAGACTCCTGACCCACTGTAATGTTGAACTGGATGAAGCAGTTACAGGAAATGAATGAATACATATATTGGCTTAGTCTTAACTTCTGTATTACTCTCTCTTTACAGGTTACAGAACAGCAGTATTACAGAGAGAGGATGTGCTGCTCTCTCAAAAGCTTTTTGCTCAAAACCTTCACATTTGGAAGAACTAGATCTGAGTAACAATATAGTAGGAGACTCTGGGGTAGAGCAGCTTTGTTCACTACTAACAAATCAGAACTTTAAACTGAGAGTATTGAGGTGAGACCTTATTTAAGAAAAAAAGTATTTTAAATGTACAATATGGAGAAATTATACAGAATTTCCAGACACACATGATACATCATATATAACATTCCAACATAAATTTGATAAAGTAAAATAACCTTACATTACATCTCCCAATACATTTTCCCTAGAGTTCGATACTGCAGTGTAAAAGAAGGAGGATATACTGCTCTGGCTTCAGCTCTAAAATTAAACCCCTCATCACAATTAATAGAACTGGATCTCAGAGGGAATGATCCTGGAGACAAAGGAGTGAAGGCACTCACTGACACATTTAAGGGGAAAACGAAAAAACTGAGGTGGAAAAATATAAAAATTTAACATTAATTCCATTAGCTGTGACCCTTATTAAACAGTATTTTATAATGTTGTAATTTAACATTTATTTAACTCATACACTCTAAAGATCATGGTTTACTGACCCAGTTTTGTATTGACAACTATATGATTCCAGACTGTCAGGGATGTTACAAAGTGGAGGACTATAGAAATGCTACATACATTCTTGTACTGTGATGGAGAATAGATGTCAGTTTGTCTGTGGTTAGATAATGAAGAGGCAATTGTTCTAAAATGGGGGAAGTCTTTTTTCACATTATAAAAACATTATACAATCATTAAAGTTCTCTTCTTCATGCTACAGACTGTTGGAAAAGGAGGCAGAGGAAGCCTGCAGATGTCTTAAAACCATTCTAGGTGAAAACCCCTTACTACAGAGGGAGTTGGATCTTAGTGAAAGACAAACAGGAGATATTAAAGTGAAGCAGCTTTCAGCTCTACTGCAGGATCCACACTACAGACTAGAAAAGTTTACGTAAGTAAATAATCACATAAATACAATAAGTGCACAATATTCTCTGTCTTGACAAAAGAGCTAGCAAAAGATTAAAAAAAAGAAAAATAACTGCTCCACACAATAAAAAGGCAAAAAAAATCTGCTCCAATAAATAAAGAAGAAAGAAAGGAATTCTGAATGTTAAGTATCATCAAAGACTATGCATGCACACAGATTGAATGACAGGTCAATGAATAAATAACTTTGAGTTGTGAGTCATTTTTTCTAAGAATATTTTTAAGAATCTTTATATATTGCAGTACCCCTGATGTCCTCTCTTTTTTATTTGCCCTCTTCTTCAGGCTGTATACATTGGGCAGTATTCAAGACTGTGGCACTCTAGTTTCTGCACTGAATTTAAACCCCTCACACTTGAAAGAGCTGGATCTGAACAAGAATAAACTAGACGTGTCAGGACTGAAAGAGCTCTGTAATTTACTGAAGAATCCTCTCAGTAAACTGGAGAAACTGAAGTGAGTAATACTCTCTCATTAAAGGGATTAACTACATGTGTTCTACAGGAGCAGGTCTAATCAGATCTAGATCTGTCAGTAGGATAATTCTGGTATGGAAGTGATTATGTTGTAGCAGAATATAAAATTTAGCATTTTCAAATTAATATTAATCATTCATTTGTTAAGATGTATATGTTCAATCTATATTCAATCTATTATATATATATATATATATATATATATATATATATATATATATATATATATAATCTACATATATATATATATATATAATCTACATATAGTCCATGTAGCTATATGTATTAGCTACAAACCGGATTCCAAAAAAGTTGGGACACTAAACAAATTGTGAATAAAAACTGAATGCAATTATGTGGAGGTGCCAACATCTAATATTTTATTCAGAATAGAACACAAATCACAGATCAAAAGTTTAAACTGAGAGAATGTATCATTTTAAGGGAAAAATATGTTGTTTCAAAATTTCATGGTGTCAACAAATCCCAAAAAAGTTGGGACAAGGCCATTTTTTACCACTGTGTGGCATCCCCCCCCTTCTTCTTACAACACTCAACAGACATCTGGGGACAGAGGAGACCAGTTTCTCAAGTTTAGAAATAGGACTGCTCTCCCATTCATGTCTAATACAGGCCTCTAACTGTTCAATCGTCTTGGGCCTTCTTTGTTGCACCTTCCTCTTTTTGATGCGCCAAATGTTCTCTATAGGTGAAAGATTTGGACTGCAGGCTGGCAATTTCAGTACCCGGATCCTTCTCCTACGTAGCCATGATGTTGTGATTGCTGCAGAATGTGGTCTGGCATTATCTTGTTGAAAAATGCAGGGTCTTCCCTGAAAGAGATGACATCTAGATGGGAGCATATGTTGTTCTAGAACCTGAACATAGTTCTTTGCATTGATGGTGCCTTTCCAGACATGCAAGCTGCCCATGCCACAAGCACTCATGCAACCCCATACCATCAGTGATGCAGGCTTCTGAATGGAGCGTTGATAACAACTTGGGTTATCCTTGTCTTCTCTGGTCCGGATGACGTGGCATCCCAGTGTTCCATAAAGAAATTCAAATCGTGACTCATGTGACCACAGAACAGTCTTCCATTTTGCCACACACCATTTTAAAAGACCCCTGGCCCAGTGCAAACGTCTGAGCTTGTGGAGCTTGCTTAGAAATGGCTTCCTCTTTGCACTGTAGAGTTTCAGCTGGCAACGGCGGATGGCATGGTGGATTGTGTTCACTGACAATGCTTTCTGGAAGTATTCCTGAGCCCATTATGTTATTTTCTTGACAGTGGCATTCCTGTTTGAGGTGCAGTGACATTTAAGGGCCCAGAGATCACGAGCATCCAGTAGGGTTTTACGGCCTTGACCCTTACGCACAGCAATTGTTCCAGATTCTCTGAATCTTTTGATGATGCTATGCACGGTTGATGATGATAACTTAAAAGTCTTTGCTATTTTACGCTGGGTAACACCATTCTGGTATTGCTATCTTTCTGCGCAACAATGGTGGAATTGGTGATCCTCTTACCATCTTGACTTCAGAGAGATACTGACACTCTGAGAAGCTCTTTTTATACCCAATCATGTTGTCAGTTGACCTAGTTAGTTTTAATTCGTCTTCCAGCTGTTCGTTATATGCTCAATTTCCTTTTTTCCAGCCAACTTTTTTGGGATTTGTTGACACTGTGAAATTTTGAATCAACATATTTTTCCTTTAAAATGTTACATTTACTCAGATTAAACTTTTGATCCATCATCTATGTTCTATTACGAATAAAATATTGACATTTGCCATTTCCACATCATTGTATTCAGTTTTTATTCACAATTTGTTTAGTGTCCCAACTTTTTTGGAATCCGGTTTGTGTATATATATAGTGCTTCTTAATACGTGACTTGAATAAAACTGCATTAATATTTGTGGAATATTATTATTTATTAGAAAATATTCACTTCTCTTATTCATTTTCTAGCACATGTTCACCACATTTAGTTTCATTTTCTATTATCCCTCTACCTTCTTCCACAAACTCTGCAGGCTAGTCAACAGCTTAATGGAAGAATCCTGTGCTGCTTTGGCCTCAGCTCTTTGTACAAATCCATCACACATAACAGAGCTGGCTTTGAGTGAGAATAAACTAGGAAAGTCAGGAATTAGGGCGCTCTGTGTTTTCCTGGAGAATCCTGAGTGTAAACTCCAGACACTGCTCCAAGTAACTCCAAAATAAAGAAATGTATACTACAAACAAGTGCTTTTGATCAGCTGAATAGACTGAACATCCAATGTTAAAGTGTTGTTTTCTGTATATCTCAGATTTCTACTGTTACATAATAACACAGATACATGTGTTATAACGTTAGCCTAGGTAAAATGTGTTTGTAGAGTTTGAGGATAACGAGAAAAATGTCTTTCTGTTGACAGGCTCAATAATTGTAATATAACAGAATCTGGAGTTAATGCTCTGACTTTAGCTTTAACTCAAAACCCCTCACGCCTGAAAAATCTGGACCTGCGTGGAAATAAACTAGGAAGGTCAAAAGACAAGTTATCTGAACTACTGAAGAAAACAGGATGCTATCTACAGTAAGTAAATAACAGGTCACAACATCAACACATTAATTGTGGGGCCAATGATTTTCTGGGTGTGTTTTTTGTTTGTTTGTTTTTTTTTATTAATATTTCCCTTGTTAGTGTTTGTGATATTGGTAATCATTGGTAACGGTGACCAAAGTTTTCATCAATTAGTAACCAGTTTAGTTTAAATATATTATATGAGTTGATACAGAAGAGAGTATGTTACTGTGTTTTGTTTAGCATTTAATACTGTGTATATTTTATTACATTTGGTGTAATAAAACCCCTCCACGTTCTTGCCACTGAGCAGCGGCAATGAAGACATTTTTGGTTAATATTAGCAGCAGTGATAGAAGGCTGCTAGCCACAGGGCAGAAGCAATAATTACAGGCTTGCTCAGTCAATATTAATCACAGCTAGCAGTAGTGTTAACTTGCTGCTTGCTGCTGAGCACTGCCAATGAAAATGTGCTCCCTTCATTGAAATTAGCAGCAGCTTGCAGCCATGATAGAAAGTAGTTAATAGTCACAGCAGAGGACTCACAGCCCTTGGATATTTGACTGAAAATAATTAAATAAATTTAACAGAATAAACAGGAATAACTGAACATAAAAACTAAGGGAAAAGACACAGAAGAGAAGTGGCAATCAAACAGAGGGATGCCAGCATGCTCTTGCCCAGTACTGACAGACAGTGTGGCAAAGCTATTCACTCAAGCTGTTCACTCAAATGGTTGAGTGCATGGACAACACAGTCTTACATTTATGCTTTTACATTTACAGGTTGGATAGGCCAACGACAACTGTTTCAGCTGCTTGGTCAGCTGCTACTTCATTCACCTCTTCAGCTGTTTCAGGTTTCACTTCATTATTTCATGGCCAATCTGACTCAAGTCAAGAAAAAACACCATCAAAATATAGCAATGTTCATAAGACTTGTGCAGGGGTTCTGAGCACAGAGCATCTTTCTGAGCAGGAAAATAACCATGCAGAAGTGACTGAAGACAGAATGAATTTGGGTGACAATGCAATGTTCCAAAATGCAGGAGGTCTGAGTAACCAGACAGGGGTCCAGAGTATGGTGGGTCAGAGTACAGGGAATCTGAATAACCAGACACTGTACCAGAATACAGTAGGTCAAAATACAGGGAGTCAGAATAGCCAGACACCATACCAGAGTACTTTAGATCAGAGTACAGTGATTCAGAGTAACCCGAAACCGAGCCAGAGTACGGTAGATCAGAGTACAGTGAATCAGAGTAACTTGTCACCGAGCCAGATTAAGGTAGGTCAGAGTAAAGGGAATCAGAATAACCAGACACAGAGCCAGAGTAAGGTAGGTCAGACTACAGGGAATCAGAATAACAAGACACCATACAAGAGTACAGTAGATCAGAGTACAGCGAATCAGAATAACCTGACACTGAGCCAGAGTACGGTAGATCAGAGTACAGTGAATCAGAGAAACCTGCCACAGAGCCAGAGTATGGTGGATCAGAGTACAGTGAATCAGAATAACCAGACACCACACCAGAGTATGGTAGACCAGAGTACAACGAATCAGAGTAACCTGACACAAAGCCAGAGGACGGTAGATCAGAGTACAGGGAATCAGAATAACTTGACACAGAGCCAGAATAAAGTAGATCAGAGTACAGGGAATCAGAATAACCAGACACAGAGCCAGAGTATGGTAGATCAAAGTACAGTGAATCAGAGTATCCTGACACAAAGCCAGACTACGGTAGATCAGAGTGCAGCGAATCAGAGAAACCTGACACAGAGCCAGAGTACGTTGGATCAGAGTACAGGAAATCAGAATAACCAGACACCATACAAGAGTACAGTAGATCAGAGTACAGGAAATCAGAATAACCAGACATCGTACCAGAGTACGGTAGATCAGAGTAACCCGACACAGAGCCAAAGTACGGTAGATCAGATTACAGAGAATCAGAGTAACCTGACACAGAGCCAGAGTACGGTAGATCTGAGTACATTGAATCAGAGTAACCCGACACAGAGCCAGAGTATGTTGGATCAGAGTACAGGAAATCAGAATAACCAGACATCGTACCTGAGTATGGTAGATCAAAGTATAGTGAATCAGAGTAACCTGACACAGAGCCAGAGTACGGTAGATCAGACTACAGCAAATCAGAGTAACATGACACAGAGCCAGAGTATGATAGATCACAGGACAGAGAATCAGAGTAACCCGACACAGAGCCAGAGTACGGTAGATCAGAGTACAAGAAATCAGAATAACCTGACACCGAGCCAGAGTACGTTAAATCAGAGTACAGGGAATCAGAGTAACCTGACACAGAGCAAGAGTACGGTAGATCTGAGTACAATGAATCAGAGTAACCTGACACAGAACCAGAGTACGATAGATCAGAACACAGCGAATCAGAGTAACCCGACACAGAGCCAGAGTATGGTAGATCAGAGTACAAGAAATCAGAATAACCAGACATCGTACCAGAGTATGGTAGTTCAGAATACAGTCAATCAGAGTAACCCGACACAGGACCAGAGTACAATAGATCAGAGTATAGCGAATCAGAGTAACCTGACACAGAGCCAGAGTACGGTAGATCAGAGTATAGCGGATCAGAGTAACCTGACACAGAGACAGAGTACGTTGGATCAGAGTACAGCGAATCAAAGTAACCCGACACAGAGCCAGAGTACGGTAGATCAGAGTACAGAGAATCAGAGTAACCTGACACAAAGCCAGAGTACGATAGATCAGAGTACAGCGAATCAGAATAACCCGACACAGAGCCAGAGTATGGTAGATCAGAGTACAGCGAATCAGAGTAAACCGACACAGAGCCAGAGTATGATAGATCAGAGTACAGTGAATGAGAGTAACCTGACACAGAGCCAGAGTACGGTAGATCAGAGTACAGGGAATCAGAATAACCAGACACCTTACCAGAGTACGGTAGGCCAGATGACAGCAAATCAGAGTAACCCGATACAGAGCCTGAGTACGGTAGATCAGAGTACAGGGAATCCGAGTAACCAGACAACATACCAGAGTACAGTAGGTCAGAGTACAGGGAATCAGAGTAACCAGACACCTTACCAGAGTACAGGAAAGTACAGTAACTAGATACCATAGCAGAGTACGGTAGGTCAGCATAGAGGGAATCAAAGTAAGCAGACACTGTACCAGAGTATAGTGGGTCAGAGTACAGTGAATCAGAGTAACCTGACACAGAGCAAGAGTATGGTAGATCAGAGTACAGTGAATCAGAATAAACCAGACACCGTACCAGATTATGGTAGATCAGAGTACAGCAAATCAGAGTAACCTGACACAGAGCCAGAATACGATAGATCACAGGAGAGCGAATGAGAGTAACCTGACACAGAGCCAGAGTATGGTAGATCAGAGTACAGGGAATCAGAGTAACCAGACACTGTACCAGAGTAAAGTAGATCAGATGACAGCAAATCAGAATAACCCGATACAGAGCCAGAGTACGGTAGATCAGAGTACAGGGAATCAGAGTAACCAGACACCATACCAGAGTACAGTAGGTCAGAGTACAGGGAATCAGAGTAACCAGACACCGTACCAGAATACAGTAGGTCAAAGTACAGGGAATCAGAGTAACCAGACACCTTACCAGAGTACAGGGAATTAGAGTAACTAGATACCATAGCAGAGTACGGTAGGTCAGCATAGAAGGAATCTGAGTAACCAGACACTGTACCAGAGTATGGTGGGTCAGAGTAGTTGGAATCAGAGTAACCAGACACCGTACCAGAGTACAGCAGGTCAGAGTAGAGGGAGCGTGAGTGACCAGGCATCATTCCAGAATTCAGGAGGTCAGGCTACACAGAATCTGAGTGGATCGAAAAGAAGTGTGCCTGGCCAAAGTGGATGGAATCAGCAGGACAGGTTAGAGACCTCCAGTAGAAAGTCAGAAATGAACAGCACTAAAGAATTCCCACCTACTTACAGCTTGTCATCTTGTCGAAAACATTCAGGAAGAAATTTAATATGTTAATTAAATTTTATTTAAGAATATGTGAAATATGTTGTAAATTCATCATCTGCAGAGAACCAAATGCTGTGTTCAGATGTGTGGTAGGTAGTTGACTGTTCTGTTAACCAATGTTCTCATTATTTTGATGCAGACTTTCTTATTTTTCATGGTGTCATATTATAAAATGTCTATTTGTACTTTATTTTATCATTTGAGTTATTATTTCACATCAAAGATGGAAAAATCTGACATGATTTATCTTGTTTTAATGTTTATACATAAAAACCTGCCAGGTTTGTATGTGGTATGTGGATTTGTTAATTTCACTGTATTTCTGGATCACTCCTAAATGGTTTCTGAATTCAAGTGATAACATCAGTGATGAGAAATGCAATTATATGTAGGTCAAAATAGTTTTGCTTCATCTGTTGAAATTTAGCTACATGTTGTAGAGAAACCTTTCCCTCATCTTTTTTAATAAATTGTAAATAGTTTACACATTTCACATTTTACCAGATCTGTGGGGTCACCAGAGACTGCACAATGCTTTATGTGTTAAGTCTGTAATTATTGTTCGCATTCTTATCTCAGGATGAAATTTCACGAGTCTTGAGTCTTGAGCGTCAACGTCATAGAATGGAGTCCCAATCACTGTTTTAAAATCTATCTATTAAATTCTGTTGGAAATAGACCTAAAGGAGAGTGTAAGCAGTGGTGTTCATGTCCATTATTTTCAGAAAGCTCTGTCACAAGCTCACTGATGTAAAAAATGTAAAAGCAAGCAAATAAAACAGTCTACAGGGGCAAAAAGGACAATAACCAAATTCATCCAACTCACTGCATAAAATGGCAATTGAATAAGACCAACCCCATGTTAGATTAAACATTTCAAAGTCTGATCCAGGCGTGCTCAACTGTGAACTGGAATTTTTTAGCTGCTCAGTTGTGTCCACACCTTTAAATAACTCTGGACAAATGTTTTGCTGATTTTCACTAAAAACATGTTAAAAACCATCCACAGGGAAAAATCTTGCAAATTAAGTTTAATATAAACTGATCAGCCATGACAGTATGACTACCTCCATGTTTCTACACACACATGACTACCTCCATGTTTAACAGACCACAAAATTGTATAATAGAAACATTTTTTGGGGTGTAAGTGATCTATTCTGTCCTGCTTCATATCCAACTAAACTGATAAAAATAATTTTAGAAGAAATTTGTTTATATAACTAATACCAGATTTATGTAAGGTGCGCCTTACAGTTCTATCCTAGGCCAACTTACATTTCCTTTATGTAAAGTACTAGGTGTGTACAATGAAATCTTGTCGTAAAAAGAATGAATAGAAATGTCCACCATTTTGTTACTGCATCATTTCTGAATGTGTACACTCAAAATCACCTCAGCAAATGAGCAACTTCTGAGTAATAAGATCTTCCTCTAGTTCAGGGTGTGTAGATTACTAACCACTGTTATATCATCCTGCTGATTTCAATCTGGACAACAGCTTTCACTCTTAAAGCAGTGCTGTCTGGAATAGATACATTTAATTTACTTACAGCTATGTTTTTTAAGATCTATTTATATATCTGTCCACACCTTGGAATCACATAATTTGTCTGATAACCACATGTGTTAACCACACACACACACACACACACACATAACTGATACCTAGTTAGGATTAAGTCCTGATGGCAACCCTTGGCACTACAATTAATCTTCAAGAATACAACTCTGAATGTTCAGCTAAATGTAGGTTATTAATTCTAATTTATTTGACATTAATGTGGAAGCATTTGGCCTTGAGCTTCAACTAAACTAACTCATTTTAGCAGTTCTGATTGCAATTGTGTGTGTGTGTAAGCTCTGGTTCCCTGCTGTTCTCTATCAACCTGGTTTGATTTATTATCTCTCAGTTATCAACTCTGTTTTTTGTCATTAACAGCTGAGGAATATTATTTCTCTGGCTTTGTTGCTTGTGCATACAGCCAAATAATGTATGTTTGTGTTTTAGTTGTTTTTCAACACTGGGAAAAGATTTATCATTTTATTTATATTTCATTTCTTAATTTTAGAAGTTGGTTACATTTTCTCCTTCTTCCAATCCAAGAAAATCCCTAAACTATTCAGTGATACTAAGTTCTTTTTCTAACTTCGCTTGGCATTTCACTATGGGAATCGCCTTGGGCGTGACCAACTACGGAAGCTCCAATTGCATCAAGCCTGTGCATGACAGACAGGTCGACATGTGACGAGGTTCCGCCTCTGCCCCTTAGCCACAGTCGGCCTCCTTGAGAGGGTTATTTGCGCTTTCTTACCATGATGGACTACAAGCTCCCTCAGCACTCTAGGCAAGGCTGTGCTCGCTAAACAGTTCTTAGACGGTCCGTCATTGGAGCCCGTTGCTGAACGTGACCGGAGCTTAGCATTAGAAGTGCTGAATAAGTCCCTTCATCAAGAAGTGCATTTTAGCAACCGCGTCGAGGCGAGCTGTTCCCTGGCTAACACGGTAGCTTTCATATTAAATTACTGGAGCTACTATTGTGCTATCCGTACTTAGCATTAAGGCAAGGCAAGGCAAGGCAAGTTTATTTATAGAGCACCTTTCATACAGAAGCAATTCAAAGTGGTTTACAGATAAAGAAACAATTAAATTAAAAGCCAGAATAAATCATACATTTCCAATAAGACAATTACTTAAAAATTAAAATGATTAAAATGATTAAAACAATTTAAAATGACAATAAATGAAAAGAAATAAAATGCCGTTACAGAAAAGTGCAGAATTTTTTAGACTGAACTGTAAGCCTGCTCAAACAGTAGTGTTTTAAGTCTTGATTTAAAAGTGTCTAACGTTGGGGCTCTTCTAATATTCTCAGACAGCTGCTTCCATTTAAAAACGGCATAGTAGCTAAACGCTGCCTGTCCATGTTTAGTTTTGACCTGAGGCAGGACTAACTGACTAGTTCCTAAACATCTAAGAGCTCTGCTCGGCTCATATCTCTATAGCTTGCCAAAGTAGGCTCACCATAGCTTGAGGCTAAACACATCAAGGTGGGCCTTCATTGTCAACTTGGCCAACAGGCTAGTTAGCTGGCCACCTAGATATCTCTAAGAATTTAGTTAACGTGTCACGTCGAGCTATATTTCATTTATCAGGCCTTGTTGATGTTAATTAAACTTAAGTTCTCTCCCCTCTCAACCATAATGTCCTCGGTTTCGACCCCCGCCAAAAGGAAGGAACCAGACGTTAAAGTGGCTGCATCCCACCCGTGTCCAGCGTCATGTGGAGCCACCATCTCGGGTAGGGACCCTCACCCACTGTGCATTGTTTGTATGGGCAATAAACATGCCCAAGCGTCACTGGTGGTCCCGCAAGCTTGCACTCACTGTGCTTTGATGCCACAGAAAGTAAGAGAGAGGAGGTTGAGAGTGGCTGTAGCAAACAAAAAGGACCCCTATCTGTTTGGGGCGGTACCCAAAGCTACATCAAGCGACCATCAGCCACGAGCCTCTATTAGCTGGGCGGACATGATGGAAGCTGAATCCCCCGAAATGCCTTCCCTTTTTAAGGATGTCCTCACATCCTTAGTGGAAGTGGAAGCAGGGGTGTGAGGACTCTGAGGGCGATGTCAACTCTGATCTCCTAGGTGTGGGAGACACGGAGGAGGACAAAGAGGATGACATCACCTTCCCGGCCCAACAGCCCAGACATCCAACAGTGGCTCTCAGGCTGACAATAACCTGTATGAGGTGTGTAAACAGGCTGCCGCTAAACTGGTTGAACGAAGAAGGAGCAGAAATGATGGGAAAAGGCTCTCTCCAGCACAGCCCTCAATTAGACAGCTTCTTCCTGCGGTCCCTGCCTGCATGAAGGAGATGGGTTGCTGCTGGTCCAGCCCTTTTAAGAGCAGGTTTTCCACAAAGGGGTGCTCTAAGCTGGAAATTCATGGGATGGCAGAGCTGGGGCTGACCGGACCCCCGATAGTAGAGTCTTCAGTGGCCTACCACCTCCATCCTAACCACCGCATCATCTCAGCCTCCTCCAACATTCCTCTACCCAGTAAAACAAATCGCCTCACAGCATCCATTTTTCAATGTGTGTACAAATATGCTGCCCAGTCAGTGTGCTCTCTGAATGCCATCACACTTCTGTCAGCGTATCAGGCAGAAATTCTGGAGGAAATGGGGCGGCATTTGGATTCAGTTGCACAGAATCCCGCTCTCTGGGATGAAATATGTGTTGTGAATGACCTGCTTCTTTGCTCTTCCCGTGGGGCAGTGCAGAGCTGCGAACGTGTCATGGGCCTGGCCATGTCAGGAGAGAGAGCCCTTTGGCTAAACCTGTCAGGCCTTGGTGGCAGCCAAAAGGCAGAGATCATGCACGCAGCTTATGACCCAACCAGAGGTCTTTTCGGACCAGCTCTGGAGAAAATGAGAGAAACTAGCACTCTCAGAAAGCAAGAAGATAAGGTGTTTAATCTATGTCTGCCACGCAGACAGGTGCCTCGCCCCCCTCCATCAGCTCAGCAAGGCTTTTCAGACACAGCTGTAAGAGCTAGGTATAGGGGGCAAAGCTCAGAGGCCAAACACGGGGGCTCAACAGGTCATTCAGCGACCTAGAGCAGTTAACCCCGGGCCGTGGGGAAAACAGTCCTTTGCAGCTGTAGCAGCTAAGAACCGTCCGCCTCCATCTCCTGCAGAAGGAAAGAAGTGGACTGCCTGACACCCCATCAGCTTCCTTCTTTAACCTCTCCTTCTCCCACCAAACGGAGAAAATTGGAGAGAAGCTGCAGCCCCAGTTTTCTGTGTTCAGAGGGCTCCCCAGTTATGGAACTTCTGGGAATCCCTATCCAACCCTCGTTTCCAGTTCTAGATAAATAGGAGATATAGGGGCTCGGCTTTCAATGTTCCGTGTGTCACCAAGCACTCAGTTTGATGGACAAAAATAAAGAAGGCACTATCGCAACCAGGCAGAAAGCAGAGGGCGATGTGCTCCCCACTTTTCAAAATACAAACAAAACAGAGTTTTCACTGTCTACAGCCATGAGAGGGGGCTCACGAGAGGGGGCCCTTCTTTGAGCGGAGACACCTGTCTCCCCATGAGACTGACGTCATCAATCCATGACAGGCTCATTTGCAGCTCAGGCAGCCAAGTGACGTGCATTTGCAATTCATCTATGGGTTCAGACCACAGTTTCTTGTGGGTACAGGCTACACTTTACTATGAAACTGCCAAAATTCAATGGTGTGTTGGTCTCTTTGGCCAGCGGGTATTCAGCTCACATCCTAAGGGACGAAATCACCTAAGTGGCGATCAAAGTGATTTCAGAAAAGGAAAGTCAGCAGGGTTTTTACTCCCGCTACTTTGTTGTTCCAAAGTAAGAGGGCACGGCATCCCGCCTTATCTTGGGTCTCTATGTGTTAAACAGACATCTACGCAAATACATGTTCAGGATGTTAACACACAAAGTGCTATGTCAGTCGATTTGTCAGCACGATTGGTTTGTGACAATTGAACTGTCAGATGCTTATTTTCACATAGATATTTACCCTGCATACAGAAAATATCTCAAGTTTGCATTTGAAGGCAAGGCCTACAAATATCAAATGGTCCTGTTCAGGCTGACTTTGGCACCATGGTTATTCAGCAAGTGTGTGGAAGCAGCACTTGCTCTGTTGAGAAACAAATGGGATCAGGATATTTTCTTACATAGACGATTACCTTGTTTGCTCCCGCACGAGTAAACAAGCGCTGAGAGATTCTAATACAGTGTTCAATCACTTAGAGAATCTGGAGTTCAAAATAAACTAGACCAAGAGTCATCTAGATCCCTCACAGGGCACAGATTATATAGGGCTGACTATAAACTCGCTCTCCTATCGAGTTCGGCTGTCAGAGAGGAGAGTAACATCATTCAAACAATGTCTTTACCGTTTTTGATTGGGGAAGGTGGTCTCGTTACATCTTTCTCTAAACATGCTGGGACTCATGGCTTCGGTGATTTCAGTGGTGTAGTGGGGACTTCTCATGATGAGAGATTTTCAGCGGTGGGTAGCGTCACTGTGGTTATGCACCCGCAGTCACCTCAACCATCCTGTCAAAGTGACAGCAGCTTGTATGACAGCATTCTGTCATTGGAGAAACTCCGTTGTCTTAACAATGGGGATTCCCCTTTGGGGCATGTCAGCGAGGATAACTCTAATGACGGATGCGTACCTGCTAGGCTGGGGAGCAATTCTGATGGGCAGAGCTGTGACTGGGTTGTGGCCACCCCAGCTCAGTCTGGCTCACATAAATTATCTGGAGCTTCTCACAGTGGTGTTGGCACTGAGACACTTTGAGGATTTTCTCCAAGGTCTGCATGTTTTGGTGAAAACGGAAAACTCTACTGTGGTGGCTTATATAAACCGCCAGGGTGGGACATGCTCACTACAGCTACACAAGCTGGCTCGAAGGCTTCTCCTGTGGAGCAGCACCCGGTTTTTGTCCATTCGTGCGACACATGTACTGAACAGAGAGGCAAATCTTCTGTCAAGGGGAAATCCTCTGTACGGAGATTGGAGACTTCACCCGCAAGTGGTGATGGCAGAGATACGGATAGGCAGCCGTAGATCTCTTCGCCTCGCAGGAAAACAGGCAATGCCTTCTGTATTTTTCCCTGTGGGATGAAAATGCACCTCTGGGTGTGGATGCCCTAGCCCATCCATGGCCAAACGTCCTTCTATATTCGTTTCCTCCCTTAATCCTGATTTCTCCCACACTGACGTGAGTGAGGGAACAGGGCCTGTCTCTCATTGTAATAGCTCCACACTGGCTATCGAAGCTGGGTGGCACAGATTGAGGAGGGACCTATTGTCACAGGCGAACAGGGAAATGTATCATCCCCACCCAGACAAGATGGCTCTTTGGGCCTGACCCGTGAGAGGTGGAATCTGAATGTGATAGGTCTGCCACCTGCTGTCACTGATACAATTCAAAGCGCCAGGGATATTTCTACACGCACATTATATGAGCACAAATGGTGAGGTTTTGAAAATTGGTGTGCCCTAAGAAATGGTCTCTCGGTTTATGAAAGGGGCATGCTGTAAACGGCCTGTCTGCAGACCTTTGGTTCTGCTGTGGGACTTGTCCTTGGTGCTTGATGGACTCTGTTGTCACCCTTTTGAACCTTTAGAGGGAGTGGGGCTGAAGTTTCTTTCCATTAAAAGAGCTTTGCTCTTGGCACTGACCACAGCAAAGCGAGTTGGTGTATTACAGGCATTAGCCATCTGCCCTTCATGTTTGCAATTTGACCCAGGCTACACTAAGGTGCATCTGCGTCCTAATCCTGTATTTGTGTCAAAAGTGATAGGCTCGGCTTACAGCCTACATGATCAGCTATTGGTATCAGGGGCCACTCCTCATAAAGGAAAACCCTTGTCTCGTCAACGGTTGTCACATTGGATTGTAGAGGCTATAGCAGTGGCATATAGATGTAAGGGCTCACAACCACCAGAGGGTCTACGAGCCCATTCAACTAGAGGTATGGCAACATCCTGGGCATTGTTTAAGGGTGTGTCAGTACTGGACTTATGCGCTGCTGCGAGCTGGGCCTCAGGGAAAACAGTTGCACAGTTCTATAGGCTAGATGTTTCAGGTCCATCTTTAGCACATGTAGTACTATAGGCTGGTGTGTCTGATTCATGCTGACGGGACATTTATCCAGAACCTTCTCTCTATTGTCTACAGAGTGCAGTCCGGGGGTAGTCTCTATCTCCCATAGTGAGACACCGAGCGAATTTAGAAAAAGAATGGTGGGTTACTTGACGTAATCACTTGTTCTTTGATAACAGGGTGAGGTGTTTCACCAACTTTTCCCTCCCTGCACTGGGACGGGAAGAAATCTCTCTAGAATAACCCTCTCAAGGAGGCAGACTGTGGCTAAGAGGCAGAGGCGGAGCCTCATCACAAGTCGACCTGTCTGTCATGGACAGACGTGATGCAATTGGTGCTTCCGTATTTGGTCACGCCCAAGGCAATTCCCATAGTGAAACACCTCACTCTGTAATCAAAGAACCAGGGATTATGTCATGTAACCCAATGGTCTGGGCTCTGATGTGGACAGTCTATTGTTCTGAGAAACACCAGCAGCTTTTTGTTCTTCTTTTCAGTGTTTCCTATTCTCCATGCAGGTTTCCTTTCTCCACCTTCACAGTCTTTCAGACCCATAGTGTTATGTTTTTCAACTCACAGTGGAACAAAGGATGGACACAAACAGCAGTTTCAGTTTCAGCAGTTCAACTCTGAAGCGAGAGTGGAGTTTGATTTTCTCCTCCCTCAGAAAGATGAGTTTTAAATGTTATTTATGTGATCAGGACAATTTTGGTGAATGACTCCAGGTCCTGAGCTGTTGTTATTGGTCTGATTTTTCTGTCTTTATCCTTTTAATGTTTTTTAGGTTCCAGTTTTGGAAACTCACTTATATTACTTATATAACATGACTTACATAAAGAAAAATCTAACACATTCCTAAGAAATTGCAACAAAATATGAACAAATATAAACAACAGAGAGAGTAGATAATAAGAAAACTCTGTCTCAAAGTCAGTTAATGACTAATATTCTCTTCACAGCGTAATGCACTAAAATGAACCATATTTAGCTGCTAACTACTTAGTGGTTAATTCATTAATTTTGAATTATTGGATATGAAAGTCATTGTTAAGCTGTAATGTAACTGACATCTTATGTCTTATAACTGTTTGTGTGTGTGTGTAATAGCATGCAAATGTCAACTTGATGTTTCTGCTTGATAGTTAGATTTCAGTGCTCACATTTTCCCAGCATGCAGTTGGACTACAGGGCATGAGGTCAGTGACCTTTGATGTGAAAATCAGCAGGTTTATGAGCTAATGAACATCATCACCTGATCTCTCTCTCTTTCACACACACACACACACACACACACACACACACACACAAGCTTGTAAGCACAACCACTGCACTTCTGGTCAGGTTTAATGATATGTGATGACCTTATCCTACCACAATATAATTTATTGCTCTGTCAGACCATGTTTAACTTCGATAGTAATAGCATTAGATGCATTCTTACCTTCATAATCTAATGAGGTATATGAACACCCTCAGAAAAAAAAATAGCCTTCCAGTGGCGTAACTTAAAGGGTCGACTTCAGTTCTGTGATGTGTATAAAGAATGTTTTCACAGTGTATAATTTTACACTGTTTAAAACGTTTGCACACACCTCTTAAAATAAGTGAATGCGGCAGCTTTAAACTGCAATGAATTTTAATTTAAAATGAGATGTCTGTCTTGGTGTTGCTTGGTACTGGATTGAAATCAGTGGTGTCAGCCGTCTGTACCAAAACTCATCTGATGTGGAAATATCTCTGATCTAATCTCCCTCTCTTACTTTCTTTCTCTTCTATGATTTTTCTCTCTCTGTCTCACGCAATCAAGCTGCCTTACACTCATCCGATGCAGGAAAGAGGAGATAAATAGACTGGGATGACTGGTAAATTCTGTGCCAAACCTGCATTTGGGTCAACACATGTGAAAAGTGTGTGTGGGTGTTTATATGAGTGTGTGTCCAAGTATGTGTCACAGCTAGCCGACTTCATCGTGATCAGGAGGAAGAGGAAGTCTGTCTCCTTCCACACTCTTTAACTTCACATGGTGCAGCAGATACACTGCATGTGTTTGAGTTGCCAGTTTATTAGGAATCACTCACCATTTTGTCAGAGACACTGGCCGTTTGCACAGCACAGCCCAAATTGTACAGCTCCTCCAGTATTCTTCTGAAATGATGGGTATTGATCAGGGAAGTGTTCCTCTTTGCTGCAGTAGCAGCTTTTACTTTTCTGGGAAGGATTAATACTACATGCATTCAGCCGCATAAACATTAGTTTAGTCAGGTATATAGCAGATGATTAGTTCTGGAAGACAAAGCAAAACACAAACCACTCCAAAACTATTGGAAGAAGATAATGATGAAGATGATAAAAGCCTGCTATCAGTAATGTGCCCATGCTGTTGCTAAGGGTTTGATTTGTTGTTGGCGTGCTGTTGCTCAGTAATGCAGCTGCTTGGTGTTGTGGCCCATTTACAGGAACAGCTCTTACACCAGGCGATAGAAAAAATTTCCTCCAGTTGTAGCTTTAGGAGCACTGTGTAATGATTGTGTGTGTTTTAGTGCTGATATCTGACTGGAATAACTTCCCGAGAGGTCTGCTCCTGCTTTAATATGGCAAAATTGTTCCTAACTGAAATAAAACTGAAAGTTTTATTAAGTATTATTAATAATAATAATAAAAATGCAATGTATTATTATAGCACATTTCAATAACTGAAAACACTTACCAAAAAAAATCTAAATACAAACAAGAACACAATACAGAGAGTACAAACAGCACACAGCAGTGGTGAGAGTACGTAACCAATCAGTGAGCAGCACAAAATCACAGGGCTAAAACAGGCTCCTGAAATTGACAGTCACTGTAAACACTATCAGTTTCAGAAGGCCAGAAGCTGGATACGGGTCCCCAGTTCAACGTCACAATCAGAGTCAGCAGGCCACCAACTACTGAGCAGCTGAAGTGAGCAGGTAGCAGCAGTGTTAGCAAACGTTACCCACCAAGCAAACATGAAAAAAACAGTGATAGTCAAAAAGGGACACCATAGCCCTTGCTGATTAATATATCAATAATTCATATTAAGTATCATAACTGTCTGCTTAAAATATAAATGTGTAAACTGAAGTCATAATAAACATAACCTTCTTATTAATGTCCACAGCTTTGGTGTGGCATGTCCAACAAACTCATAAAGGTAAAGTGGTCTGGTGTCTACATACATGTGAGCATATGAGGTTTGCCAAACTGATAATAGCATTGAATCTGAGAGAAAATTCTAGGGAATTCTTAGGAATGATAAAGTGTTTTCTCTTTGTCTCTTGCTGAGGGAAGCTCCATTAATTGATGAACGTGTTGAAAGTGATTGTGTGAAGGATCTGTGGGGGAGACTTTTAATTTAGCTAATGTTAATGTTTAATTTAGCTAACCCTGTCTGTGACTGCAGACCACATACTGGTGTACATAATGAATTAGAGAAGGTCTGTCTATGCTAACGTTGTCACCCTGAATAAAGGGAGTAAATATCATAGTAAACACATGCTTTTATCCTACAGGCTTCATCTGAAATTAATATTTATTAATAAATAAAAACAAGGCTTTCTTTTATAAAATATATAAACTAAAATGAATTCTGTATGAAGTAATTACATTACTTTTCACATATTAACACTTAAAAGGGATTACTCGAGCTCTTCAGACAGATTCTTTCCCCAAACAATCTGTCCTCCATTTTCTACTCTGCCGCATGTTTCACAGGACTATTTAAAATGGCAGCAAAGACTTTTAAATGTTTTTGAAATAAAAATGTAAATAATTAAATTTGTAAAAATATAAAATGCTAAATAAAAAATATATACAAAAATAAAACTTAAAACAATAATATAAATGTCATTTAAACACATATACTATAAAATTTTAAATAAAATAAGCACCTTAACAACAAGGAAAATATCTATTAAATGGATAACATCCTAATTCAAAACCATTTGCGCTTTTTGTGGCTATAAAAGGCTGTTAAAGATTATCCAGAGTTGAGATAAATACACTGTACATTAACCATGAAACTACAAAATTAATATTATTCAACACTAGATTACGCCTCTTTACAAGAGTTATTTTATATTTTATTTCTCTTTGTAACATATAAAATGTGCCATTTTTAATCACCTAATCATCAACATTTTATCTTGCCACTGTAGTGTGAGCACTGTTGTATAAATCAGTGGTTTTATGGATCAGTGGTTTTATGGATTGATTTCATGGCAGGCAATAAGCCTATTGAAGGCAGAAATCCCTCAGGACCCTGTAAGGGTAAGGTCAGCATTGGATTACCATAGTTTAAATTACATTCCATCTTTGTGTGTTTCTCCTTTATATGTGAACAGATGGTTAACAGATCTGTTAACAGATTGGTTAACAGATTGGTTAATACATTAAGACCACTTGCTGTTTACACTGTTTAGCATCCAGGTTTAGTTCCAACAGGTGTGGGCAAAAATCAAAACCTTCCCATTTCATTTTTTCCGTCTTTTTGTGTCATACATTTCTGCTGGGCGTCTACAACAAGAAAAAAATATCTTGGAGTGAATAGGGAATAGTCTCTTGGGTCAAACCTTTAATCTTTCAAAGCAAGGTAAACAAAAGCATTGGTTGGTCTCTCTCTCTCTCTCTCTCTCTCTCTCTCTCTCTCTCTCTCTCTCTTAGGGGGGAGAATGTTTTCTGTTATCAGGAAGAATAAAACTAATGCCAAACTCATAAATCACCCTTTCACTTTTCCTTCATCCTTCGTCACTCATCATAAACTCTCTCCATGTGTCTGAAAACCGTAAGGACTGGGCCTGTTAGTATTTCTTATGAACATATTTGATCAATTCAAGTTTGTTAGTGACCAAACAAAATGTCCTGGCATGCATCTTCACTGCTTTTAATAAAGACAACTGGGTCTCATACGAAACCAATACTCACAGTATTATGTGATCCTCAATGAATTAATATACACTTTGCAGATGCACATCTGCATCTGCCCCAGATTCCTGAATATCCTCCAGGCTTCAGCAGTAGCCACATTACTGATGACACACTGATAATGTAAACCACAAACACTCTGTGTGTTTAATTAAGTCACTGTGCAGGAAGGGCCTCACTAGGTCATGAACCGAGTTCTTATCAAGGACATGTTTTAGCAAAACACGAGACCAATATCTAATATGTCTTCTAAAATAAAGGGGATTCATCGGGGGTATAAGAGCTATTAGAGCTATAGCTATAGCTATAAGAGGTTTTTCCCCCATGTACTCGCCATGCCACAGGAGCTTCAGGTGGCTGAGCTGAGACTTACGAAAACAAATGGAGCAACCATGCAGTGCCTCATTCACAGAACACCAGCTGAATTTACAAACTATCACATACACATTTTTCACTGAGCTTCTGTGAGGTCAGTTTAGGGTGTCTGCACTCTCCTAGTTATCAGTGTATTTAGGTCTTTTAAGATGAGTACCATTAAGACACACAAGTAATTTCTCCTGTTGTCCATAAAAACTTTTTAATACACACATTTATATTTATTTACAGCAAGTTTCATATGTTTCAAAACTAAAAAAGAAATATAACCAAAGCCCCTCAAAGTCAGTAACAAATAGTAGAAGATATTTGTTTTCATTACAGGAAACTGGTAGGAAATATTACAGTATTTACAAAAGCCACATTTTATCTTTAGTTATTTCACCTCCTCTTCTGTTTTCCACCGGTTTTCATGAACCGTTTTATGTGTGTTACATAGTGAATAAAAGAAAACTTGGTGAAAATGTTAAAAATTAATATTAAACATTGTATAGCTTTTTGCTGGGAAAACAGTGTATAGAAATGTCATCATTTATAATAATTATAAATAAACATTTCTTCAGATATAGCCTAAAAGTTTCTCCTCCATTCCATCACTACACACCACAAACTGCACCTGGAAGCCACATCAGGCAAAAAAAATTTGTATTAGGAGCTTCAGGAAATGGTTTTCCATAGACTACCTGTTCATAAGCTCACAATGTGCAATGCCCAGTGTCAGATGGAGAAGTGTAAAACACTGACTCTGAAGCATCATCTCGAATCACACTTCATTATCTCATAGTCTGCTGAACGAATCTGGATTTGGAGAACTCCAGGAGGATACATGCCTCAGTGTAAAAGCCCAACAGTAAAGTTTGTTGCAGGACTTCTATATTAATGCACATTCACATGAGATGATCAGATGTCTGAATATTGGTTTTCATATAGTGTCTCCAAATGGACATGTAACCTTAACCTGAATTGATTCATAATCCAATTAACAAATGAAAATAAGAAATGCAACTAAATTTTGCACAGACACAGATCCAGTAGATCTTCTCTGGAAGTCAGGAATATTACAGGACAAATCTATAAGAGGGTAAAAACCTAAAGATCATTAACACATTTAATTCCAAATTTTGCTGTTAGAATCATTCATTCATTCGTCTGTAAGCGCTGATCCAGTTCAGGGTTGTGGTGGGTCCAGAACTTGCCCAGAATCACTGGGCGCAAGGCAGGAACACACCCTGGAGGGGGCACCAGTCCTTCACAGGGTGACACACACTATCACATTCACTCACACACTCACACCTGTGGACACTTTTGAGTTGCTAATCCACCTACCAACATTTTTTTTTGGAGCGTGGGAGGAAACCGGAGCACCCGAGGAAACCAACACAGATTATGTTTGAATCAGTTGGATACAACTATCATAACTGAAATCAGAAAAATATATAGAAGCTCTTGTATATAAATTAGCTGAAAAAATTTCTTTTTTTTTAGCTATGTTCCTTTAATATATGAATAGTTCCCCCTGACAAAAAAATAAAAAATAAATAAATAACCTGTGTTTTTAGTGAATAAATATATCCTCACAGATGCTGTGTTCAAATGATGTAGTAAACTAAACATCAAAAAAACATAAAAATGGAGATACATGTTTCTCTTTGAACAGTGACAATATTAAACCTCCAATGTATAACTAATTAGGAAATTATTGCAGCTGTGGGATCTTGGTAGAATAAGTCAGGCAAGTTCTCACATTGGTTAGGCCTTCAGAAGCTGAACTGAAGGCCTTAAGAATATTAATCACTAGCATAATTAGGAAATGGGAGAGAAAAATCAGTAAGAAACAAAGTCTCTACAGGAGTTCATACATAAGTCACGTACTGTGAATATGGTGAACATGAGCCGTAGCCTGACAAGGTTTCAGTTGCAATCCAAATGTCTGTGTATGTGCAGGTTTAGCACCAAAAATCATTCATGTATAGCAGTTTTAGGTTAGTGCTCACATTAGCACTGTCATAAATGGCTTCTATCAACTGGAATCATTGAGAAAATGGAGATATTATGATGCACCGCACTTTACACAGGAGCAGAATTCGCTTTGACCAGAGCTGAATTCTTCAGGTCGACTCAGAAGTGTCATTTGTGATCAAGCTCTAAGAACGTGACGTTGTAGGTGAGCTGGTGCCCATTGTCCCAGGCGTACAAAGCCTTCTCTTTCGGGTTGTAGTCAATCTGTGTGGTGAACGAGAATTTGTTAATAAACGGTAGCCCTGGTGACCTCTCTGCGCCGGTGTGTGTGTCGTACGCGTAGTACATTTCAGCATCTCTCTGGTCATTGGCATTGACAGCATACAGCACGCCACAGGCGATGAAGCAGTTTCCGAAAGCGTTTCTCCTCAGCCCTGTCCGCCAGGTGGTCTCCTTGCGGACAGACAGGTCGTTAGGGTCCAGTCTGGCCACGACGATGACCTCCGCCTGGGCGTATTCGTAGTCTGCCGATGGGTAGATCACCCAAAGCCCGCTCTCGTCCACAGCAAAGTCGATGTCAGAGTGACCCCTCCACTGCCAGGGCGTTGTGTCCTCGTATACGGCGTCATGCAGCTGAGCCCAGGCGGCCACATAGCGCTGCCGCAACTCATACTTGATGATGTTCTTGGTGAAGGCGCGGTTGTAATAGAATGCACCCCGGTACATGACATGGCCCGTTCCGATCCAGTTGTAGGGAAGTTTGTAAAGATTACTCCACCGACCTGCACCAGGAGAAACACTTTTGACTTCCAGATGTCTAGTCGTTGTTGATTTTTAGATCCGTCTTTAATATCTACCTCAAGATCTACATCACTTAAGCATGACAATGAAAAGTTGAACTCTCTTACCTTGTTTGAAGTTGTCCATGTTTCTGAACTCCACCAGGTTGTTGCCGTAGTAATAGTTAGTGATGTAGATTTTGGAGTCTCTAGCAGCTGGGTCTTTCATCCATGCTCCTTCGTTCCTTCCATAGCTGTGCTGCTTCACGGGTTCAGACACTAATGCAATCGTCCCCTCACACACTACCTCTTTATCTGCATAACACACACACACACATTTTAAAGTGTATTCTCTCGTCTTATGGTGATGGATTAATATGTATATTTGGCTTGTGTGTCATATTCACACATGCACACAAATATGTGTCGACAGCTGTAATTTTTTAAACATACTTTCTTGAAAATACAGTTTTAAAACTGTAAAAAGAGTATTTATTGAATCATTTTCTTGAGAATGAAATGCATTTTTGGCTGTGAAAACACAGTGTGTAAAAGACTCCAGTGGAACTAAACCTTTCTTTGAGAATTTTTACCTGCTGAGAAGTCAGGTTACATTATTATGACCTTTGTCTTGATTCTCATTATATTCTGACTATATTCTTGGAAGATTTTGACTCTAATCTCAAACCACTTGTAGCTGTATTTTTATCATAAGTTTTTATTTTATTGTCAGCAAGATCAGAATAGTTTTGACAGCACATCTGATGAAACCAAAGGGCACCTCAATAGAGAAAGGCTGCTGATTATTGTTAGTAAAATGAATGTACCTTCAGTCGAGTGTGTGAGGTTGATGGTGTTGTCCAGAGTTAACATGATGGTGGGAGCTGGACGCTCCTCTCTGAACAAAGCTCTGCTCTGTGTCATGCTTTGCGTTGTTGTTTTAGTTGTTGTGGAGCTGGAGGTTGTTGCTGTTGTTGATCTTATGGATGTGGTTTCATCACTGTGTAGTGCTGGTGTATAAGGCAGCGCAGTGACTCCCTCCATCTCCAGCACTGTGTCCGTCTCATCAGGCTCCTGATCTCCTGAACACACAAAAATATTGTGCAACAGGGTTGTCACAGAGATACAACCACAAACAATGTCCACCTCTGTTACCACGGAGACTGCATTTAGTCTTTGAAGCTTTAAAGAACACTATGTGTAATTTGACCAGTCATTAACACAGATTTAATCTTATAGTTGGACCCATATCAGCTGCAACCATTGTGCACACAGTGTGTATAACCTCTAGAGTAAAAACATGAAGTGATGTGCTGGAGGAGTTGCACAAAGCTAAAAGTAGGATATAGAGGTTTAAGGCCTCCCCCCTGGGGCAGCCATGGCCTGGTGGTAGCCGGAAGGTTGCTGGTTCGATCCCCAGAGCCGACAGGTCATGACTGATGTGCCCTTGAGCAAGGCACCTAACCCCCCAACTGCTCCCTGTGCTCACTGCTCCCTTAGTGTTCACTAGTGTGTGTGTGCAAATGTGTGTTTCACTGCATGGATTGGGCTAAATGCGAAGAACAAATTCCTCTGTGTGCAAGCTCTTACAAGACGAACACATTATTAACAACTTATTAATGCCTTTTGTTTTAGAGAGTGTCATATATTGCCAGTGTTTTGTATTTTTTCTGGAGGTTGGCTTTATATTTGTCTTTCTGAACTTACAACAGTGTACCACTCGCTCCCCCAAAACCCCCAACCCCACCCCTGACACAAACACACACACACACACACACACACACCATGCTTTAGTAAACTTCAGCGTTTGTCATGATTTAATTTGAACTGAGCTGAATGACTGTATCACTCTCAGTGTGTGAGTGAAAGGATGAAATTATTCAATTAAAGCTGGTTATCGCATGCATAGTGTATTCTTGGCCTGTGTTGTAAGACAGGAATTTGACTCAAGCCCCATTTGTGTGTGTGTGTGTGTGTGTGTGTGTGTGTGCGTGTGTGTGTGTGTGTGTGCGTGTGTAAGAGAGCTGGCACACACTCTGTGGAATATTTGGCTGAGGATGGATCACTATGGGCACAGCAGCTCTGTTTACAGTTGCTAGTGTGAGCTTGCTGAGTATGTGTGTGTGTGTGTGTGTGTGTGTGTGTATTATAATTTATCATGTGACAGATTTATTAACATGGAGAAAGAACAATGCATTCCTCTCTGGCTCTCATCTCTCTCTGACAAGGATCACAGTTATCAGCAGATGATTCACATCAGCCCTGAATCTGCTCACACAGCACACTCCTTTTCCAGGGAGGTGTGTGTGGGGAATTGACATGTGAACCCTTTTGGCTATTTAAAGATTTGAATCTGTAAATGAGCCATATACAGATATAAACTCAGTGTGAGACAGTATCTGTTATAGAGTATTTATGAATATCTAACACAGTTAATATGTAACCAGTTCATTGTTTGGTTGAACTGAAACCAAATTGAATTTTGTTTAAGGAGTATGTGATCAAACACAACCAGTAAACCTTACTTCAGCTACAATTAAACCTTAACTTAAGATAATGTTCTTACCGATGAGTACTCGATGAATTTATTTAAGCACACATGTCTGTTTTTGTTTAAATGTCATGGTCACTACAGGGGATCAACTGTTCCACACAGTCAACTTGTAGTCCAAAAAATCCAGCTGTAATGTGACACGTCTTCCAAACTGTAGCCAGTAAAGACAGCAAAAAAAAAAATAATTTTCCAAACCTGACTGTAGCTTCTAAGTTTCGTCACAATTTGATTGTAGCCCAAGGAAATTCTGTTCAAACCCAATTTATCCTCCTTTCTCAAAACATGACTGTAGTCTGAACCTGTGGACTTGTCCATCGGGAACGACTCCAGCATGACAGCTTAAAAATGTGATTTGAAAAGACTAAAGAATAAATAAATGGGAAAAAAAACAATTAAGGTGTGTAATAGGTGCTGAGAAACATTTGTATCAACCCCACTATGGAGCAGTTGCTAAACATGAGTGAGTGAATGACTGAGTGTGAGCGAGTGAATGAATTACCAGCCAGTTCAAAGAGGTGCTTCTCATCTAGAAATCACTTCTGAACCTCGACATGATGAGAGTAGGAGGGTCAGTTTTAAAAGTTTCCGCCACTCACCCGTGCTCAGTGGTCGCTGAGGTTTGTCTGATTTGTAGTACGTGATTCCAAGCACGTGTCCAGGCTGCTGCTGGCTGGGACGTGTTTTCCCGGCCACATCCCCTCGCTCAGACTTTGATTCATTGGACACTTCCTGCTTGGACTTGAGCGGCTTCTCTTTGGCTGCTTTGACTGACGCTTTCGCTTTTTCTGTTTTCTTAGTGACGAGTTGGTTGGTCTCTTTCAGTTTCCCACTGAGCACTTCCTGCCAATACAACACCAGGAGACAACACATAAAAAAGATATAAAGCTGTCACAACCTTTTCATTCCACCTAAACGCGTAACAGCAACATGAATATTTTACAGTCGGACTACATGTTTAGGTGTCTCTGGTCAAGTACGTGGTTTGTTAATATTATAATAATATTAAAATTGTACCATCAACCAATTACCACCTTCAACATATGAATATAAACAGGGTATGTATTATTTATTAATACTACTAATAATAAATTACTATTATTATTATTTGAATCAAGATGTAAGTACCTGTACCTTGGTGCCTGGACTGGACTCTTTCTGTTTCAGCTGAAGGCCCAGATTCGACAGCTCCTTCTTTATGCCAATCATGATATTTGTCTGGTTCTCATACTGACGTAGCTGATGGGTCAGAGTGGCTACGCTGTCCCGCACAAACACATTCTCCTGAGTAAGGTTGGTCTTGATGATCTGAGGACATTAAAGACAGAGATCTAGTTTCTCAGAGGGACAAAATTGGACACCCTACTCAATGATACCTACTTGGTACACCATAATCAAGCACTGAAACTTAACACTCAGCTCAACACAGTACAGTTTAACCCTCCATTTTACCCAATACATTGTACATCAACTACAGCTACACACAATGCACCCAACATTATTACTAACAACCCGCCAACCCGCCACCCCTCAGATAATATAACCCCCAACTCAACACTCCACTCAACAAAACAGCACTCTGCACATAATAACCAAACACATACACACACACACACCTCCTCCAGGTTGTTCATCTGAGATACCACTTTGTTGATGTAGGAGTGGATCTTCATGAGGTCCAGGCTGAACAGAGTTCCCTCCAGGAGGTCCACCATGGACTGCAGCTACAGCAGATGAAAAGAGTAAAAGGATGGAATTACATCAAGAAATTGAAAATTATATTTTGCATGTGTTTGCCCTGTTTCTGTGTTTGTTTCCTCCAGGTGTGTTTCCTCTCAAAAACAATAAACACGGGTTTGTGTAAGTGGATTGTCTGTAAGAAATGGTCCACAAGTGTGAGTGTGTGTAAGTGACTCGGTGAATGTGTGAAACTCTATAAGTGAGTGACTGGGTGAGTGTGTGAAACTGTCCACATGTGTGAGTGAGTGACTGTGTGGATGTTTGAAACTTTGCACAGGTGTGAGTGTGAGTGACATTGCCAAGGCTCTTTCTTCACAACAACAAGAAAAGAAAAGACACCTCTGTTAAGGTGGAGGTGCAGGTCAGAGCCTGCCTTCAGATATCTTCTTAATGCAGGAGTTATGACCTAATAATAAACGAAAACAACTGTGCCATTCCTTCTGATAACACAGTTGACTAACTACCAGCAATGTGATCCTGATCTCAGGCCAGTTCCTGTTCCCCAAATGTTGGCTCCAGAGATGGCAACCCTCCAGGGTCAGTGAAGGGACCAGGGCGGGTTACAGGGCCAACAAAACAATCTCTCTAAATGAAGACAGCACACTATAGGGGTCATGTGGGACCCATAGAGGGAAAGTTAGTTACCACTCCTCATTCTTTAAAATCTAAATATAATGGGGCTTTCTTTATAGCTGCTCTAAAACTATGGAATGAATGTCATCTGATGTCTTTAAGTCAAACTTGAAAACCTGTTTATATTCTCTGAATTTGTCCTCTTAAAGACAATATTCATTGTTTTATAAAAAGCTCCAGTGTCTGTACGCAGCCCTGTTTCAGTAAATGGGAAATAAACGAAGTGCCTTGGTTCAAACGTTCAAATGCTCAGGCATTTTCTTTCTCTCTGTCTCTCTCTCTCTGAATGGAGACTGTGAACGTTGAAAAGAAAGAAAAAAGAGGAGGATGTTGCTCTATTCCTGCTCCATGGGTGGGTAACACTGACTTATTTTTGCTGTTACTGCTACATTTATTAAGGTGGGACTGACTCTAAATTTAGGAGAGCACTAAGTGCATGAAACTAAACACAGAGCGAAAGTGCTGCAAAATTAAACAGCTATGTTGCCTTTAAACTGTTGTAGAGCTTTTAGTTCTATGTCCAGTTAATATTGCAATTTATATTAGTTATATTTTAATTTCAGTTTAATTTAATTAATTATTTAATTTATTTCAGTTGACTTGACATGACGTATATAGGCTCTCCACATGCCCACAATAAATAGCCCACCCAGACACCCTGCACTTGTGGGTGACTATACCTTGATGAGTTCTGGTGCTTGCTTCTTCAGCTTCTCCATCTTCCACTCGTTTTCACAAGGATTGAGGGATGAGGGAGGGGCTGTACAGGAGCACTTACAGTCTGCCCCTGAGCTGACTGTCTCCACGGTGTAAAAATCTTCCACCCTCGCACTTCCAGAGCGCAGCCGAGCACAGGCATCCCGCGGCAAAGGCCGCATCACACACTTACAGCGGCAATCAGAGCCCTCCGACGTCATTCTCACCTGATCTTCCCCAAAAATCTGAGGAGGAGAAAGGAGCAGAGGGCAGAAGGGTCTCAGTTACAGATACTCTTCAGGGGGTGGACCATTCTGTACTGAGGGTATAGGGTGTGTGGGGGTGGAGGTTTAGTTTTGTGTGTGTGAAATCAACTTAAATCTAGTTAATAGATCCGCCATAAGATTAAAATGACCCCATTGTTTTACACTCATTGTCCATTTTATCAGCTCTATTGACCATACATAGGCACTTTGTAGTTCTACAATTACAGACTGTAATCCATCATCTCTCTGCATACCCACCTTTCTCTCTGTCCTTCAACTGTCAGGACCTCCAGAGAGTAGTATGATGTGGGTGGTGGACCATTCTCAGGTGCAGTGACACACTGACATGGTGGTGTGTGTTGTGCTGGTACGAGTGGATCAGACACATGATCACATGAAGAACCGTGAGTGTAGAAACAAGGTCATTGTAATGTTTTGGTTGATCACTTTATGCCTAATATTCTTAATCCCCTTATTCCATTTTTTTTACATAAATGATGATTGAAAAATATATTGTGAAAAAATCCCCCTACAATTTAATCTCAAATGGTTAGCAATTAATTAGCAATTAGCTTCACCTCATTCTTAAGATCTGAGCAGCTGCACAGATTGGATTTACATTCCTGGAGCTTGAGAAACCACACACACACAAACACACACACATTCTTGTGTTCTTAGACATGTTTAATTGGACTGAACCCTCTCTCTCTCAAAGCTCCTAAACTCTGACGGTAAACACACTCCTCCTCAAAGCTACTGCAGTGTGTAGAGGAAAAACTTTATTGTATTGGTCTGCAGTGACAGTTAAGTGACAGTTAAAACATGTTTTTCATGTTTCACAAGTTAGGACTTCACTAATTACACCACGCCAACACTTCTTCTTAAACTGCAGATAATGCTAATCAGGGGAGAGCACAACACGCTAGTTAGTTCTGTTATGATGATTAATTGATTGTGTGGAGAGATGTAAGACAGTGTAGCAAAACTAAGAGTTATTATTATAATTTAAGCAGAAAAAAACAGAAATTTTGATATTTGACATAAAAATAAATAATGTTTTTTTTTCTTTATGTGCTGTGAATATGGATGAAATTATATGTATAAACCAGTCCTTGAATTTTTCCAGTATTAAAATGTACCGGTTCGGCAAACAAAGGATACCTTTTCCTGCCAAATCAAATATATACCTCTGTTTCTATTTCCATTCACATTATTTGGTGATGACTCTTATGCTGAACACCATACAATTTTAATCACCTTATTTTAGTGTAGTGTTAAGAATACTTCTCCAGGACTTTTACTGGTGTAGTGTAGTATTTCTGCCTAAGCTGGGAATCAAACCCTAGTCTTCCACATGGAGAGCACAGCTACTACCCACAACGCAACACCAACCACCAAAAAAATACATGACACAGCAGCCCCTCCCACAAAGGCAACAAACTGACCACCCCACGTCTCCCTGAGAAAAGGCCTCTCCATCCAGGGGGGCTTTAAGTCCTGATGCGTCCTGACGGGCGTTTTTGTTTCATCTCATTCAGGGCAAACCAACCGTTTTAGACGATGTGACTTTGGCTGAGGATTTTGAGGTTTTTTTTTTTTTTTTGATCACGTGACCAACCTCAAGGTCAGAGACGGTGCTCTGGAAAGCGGCAGTAAACACTGTCCAGTGAAGTGTTCCACCTCTCTGACAATAACTGCAGCAACGGCAGCTGAAATTTAGCAAGATTTAATTAAACGGTCCTTAAGAGCGAAGGTCAGTGCACAGCAAAATGGAATTAATTTAATCCACCTGATCAAACCTCTGGTGTAGCTCTGTGTGTTGACCCTGAAAAAGAGAAAGCAGCTCAGCGACCATTACAACTAATGAATGAGTTAATTAACCCGTGATCATGTGAAATCTTTGTCGGGGGAAAGCAGGCAGCCAGGGAACTCTGCAGAGCACAGTGACGTCCAGCGTGGAAACACAGAAAGTTTTTAATGATCTCAAACACAAATATTAAAGGAACACTATGTAAGATTTGTGATGTTGGCTCCTGAGCCCCCCCCCCCCCCCCCCCCCCCCCCCCTTAGTGTAATTCATTTTTACAGCACTGTCCTGAAATTGAGGGGGAGGGTTGGTGGTTTCTTACCCTCCTCCTAAAGTTACATAGTGCAGTTACTGCAGCGCTGGAGCCTGGAGTAGCAAACACAGAGGCTCTGTTCTTCCTGTTACAGCTGAGTCACAAATATATTTGTAGATGCCATTTTGAGGTCAAAAATACTACCTATTGTCACTTTAAATGTAAGTGGCAGTTATTGGATTATTGGAGAATGGGATCGTAAATCACAGGCACTGACCACAACCTTTTAAACTGATTTACTGACAGCCCCTGATTAACCCTTTAACCCTGCAGTCACACGGGGAGCAGGGGAGACAATCACTGTTTAGAAATGACCAGTGAAGTGTGTGCATATGTGTGTGTGTGTGTGTGTGTGTGTGTTGTGTTTATACCAGGTTTCACCCACATTGTGGGGACGAAAACGTATTTATAGAAACATTATATCCATCATCTAGTTTTAAGGCACAAAAGGAGGGTTTTATTTCAGGTAAAATTAGGGTAGGGATAAGATTAGTGTTAGGGTAAATGTCAAGGTAAAACAGCTAGTAGAAGTTAAATGGAATGTATGAACACAATCAGAAGACGTGTAATTCTTTACTGTGCTCAGTTTCTTTTTTATACTAATGTGTGTGCAAAAAATTTTTTATTTGGTCTGTGTTATTTAGTTTAATTTTTAATCCAAATAAAAAGCACATTCTTTATAGATAATGCATGTCAGTACATTTTAAAAACACTTACTATGTATTTACTGAACCATTACCATATTGGGGAAACCAGGGGTGTGGAGGCACATGCATTAAACTTTAAATTACGATAAGCACACTTCAGTGAATCAAGGGTAAATGTCCCATGTCCATGTTTCTGCAGGTTGCAGTAAGTTTCATTAGTAAAACAGTCACAGTGTCATATGATATACATAACTAAAGATTTCAGCCCAGAAGTCAGTACCTTGCTTGGAGAAGCCAGCTGTGTGAACATCAGGACTAAGCCCAGCAGTTCCACGAGGGTCCTCATGCTCACTCCCAGGAAACACAGGGTAAACAGGTCCAGTAAACAAGTAAATAATAAACAGTCCAAAAACCTTTAATACGAGTTTACAGATCCATCGGTTCAACACCTACAACTCTCTCTCTCTCTCTCTCTCTCTCTCTCTCTCTCTCTCTCTCTCTCTCTCTCTCTCTCTCGCCTCTCCTTCTCACCCTTTATCTCACCCTGTCATTCTTCCCTCCCTCTGTGTGTGTGCCTCATGCCTCTCTCTGGTCACTCCTTCTCCTCTGTCCCTCTCTTTCTCCTCCCACCCTTTCTCTCTTTGCCCTCCGCCCCTCCTTAGCTCAGTCACTGTAATATTAAAGTAGACTAAATATATATCTATAAACCATTTTTGACGTTTTAGATTAATTCCACCACTGGAGGGCAGCAGTGAGCTGTGTAACTATTTAAACATATTTATTAACACTTAATAATCGAGGCCAGGGTGCAGCTGCAGGTAGTGTCCTCCCATGTAAAGTTTGCCGTATTCTTCGTGTGTGTGGGTTTCCTCCGGCTGTTTGCAGGAGTGTGTGTGTGTGTGTGAGAGAGAGAGAGAGAGAGAGAGAGAGAGAGAGAGAGAGAGAGAGAGAGAGAAAGAGAGAGAGAATAGATGGTGGAGTGATGTCCTGTAAATGGACTGTAGCCCGTTCAGGGTTTTCATTTCTTCATTTCTACTCATTTGCACATTGTAGAAACATGTTTAAAAATATAAATCATCATTTTCAAATATAAATATACATTTCTGCTGCTTGGCCACCACAGGAGGGCAGCAGTGAGTTACAAGAGGCTCCGAAGCTGAGGAAGAGTGACACCTGAAGCTGTGTTTTCATTTCAGAGTTGGAGACTTGGCCTTGGGTCCGTAGTTGGGATGATCCCAGTGGAAGTGCACAGCGGGAATAAATCACTGTAAAGTGCAGAACTGAGGGAGAGATGTTTTTTAACATCTTTATAAATGTGTAGTGTGGGGTTACACAAGATAAACCTACACAGAAATCACTACATAAACACATTGACTAGTGCACACACACACACACACTGCAGCTAACTAACATTAATCCAAACCTAACTCTTAACCTCAGTAATCAACAATAAATAATGTCACTCTTCTAATATTTCACTTGTAAAACAAAAAGCATGAGAGGTTTTGGGGTCCAGCAAAATGGCCTTACAGTAACACAAAATGTGAGAAACTCTTATCCTTGTGAGGACATCCAAACGTCCTTCCCTGCTGACATCTCAAGGGCCTCGGAACCTCCTGTGGCCTGTGTGTGATATTTGTGGTCCTCAGGTTACACTCAACGGACGATGGTTTCTGATTCGACTCTAAACTCACCGACAGCGTTGAATGTTCCCTGAACACACCAGAACACCTTCCACTGTAGGAACCCTGTCTGGAAAAGTCTAAAAATGTATAAAGACTCTGCAAGAGTCAACCTGTGACACTGAACAGGAGATGAACAAGAACCGGAGCGTCATCCTCAAATAGAAAGGGACGAATCCTTCATGTATTTTAGGGGAGGAACCTGAATGAGAACCAAAATTAGTCAAGGCTGCAGCTCCAGATGGAGTGACCTGAGAGTTTTCAGAAGAGATGGTAAGAAGATGGTGAGGCTCCACAAATACCATGAGAATGAAGATAGAATGTAGTGAATGGAACCAGGCATCTCCAGGTCTACGACATAAACCCAGCATGTTATTCCCTCTACACCACCAGCAGTGACCAGATAGAGGTATATTTGAGGGTGATGATGATGATGATGATGACGATGATGATGGAAAAAAAAAATAGCATTTTGTATATAATATAAAGTCAGCTCATAAAAACCTTACAGAAAAATATAGTAATATATACTTTTTTAAATACTTTTAATGCTGTTCTTCACATATTTCTGTATCATTTGACAATTTGTTCATAATTTGAGCCATAAATCTCTATATCAAATATTTATATTTTAACCAGAGAGGTTTTTTGTTTTTTTAAATTTTGGAAATATATATGAAGTTCTACATTAAGAATATTTTCAATATAAGAGAATAATAAATATAATGAATAAGACAATGGTATTTTCACTATAAGATAATTTAATGGTAATTTAGATTCTTACCTCTCGTTCTGTTCTGCTTTGTGGAAGAGTGCCTCTCTTCACAAAATCTGTTCCATTTGAAGTGAATTATATAGGACTGGAAACTCTTGCCTCTGTATTGTTGGCGGCTGGGAGGATTCTGATTGGCTCTTGGGAGCTCAGGGAGCTCTGTGATTGGACAAGGCAAAGCTTATTAAAAGGGAAGAGTGACACTACAGTGGCAGGTGGCAGGTGGCATTTATTGGGCAACTTGTAGCCCAATTTTTCTTATTTATTAATGTTTAGTTCACTGAAAAATAGAAAACATCCATCCATCCATTATCTGTAACCGCTTATCCAAATTAGGGTCGCGGGGGGTCCAGAGCCTACCTGGAATCATTGGGCGCAAGGCGGGAATACACCCTGGAGGGGACGCCAGTCCTTCACAGGGCAACACAGACACACACACATTCACTCACACACACGGACACTTTCGAGTCACCAATCCACCTGCAACATGTGTTTTTGGACTGTGGGAGGAAACCGGAGCACCCGGAGGAAACCCACGCGGACACGGGGAGAACACACCAACTCCTCACAGACAGTCACCCGGAGCGGGAATCGAACCCACAACCTCCAGGCCCCTGGAGCTGTGTGACTGCGACACTACCTGCTGCGCCACCGTGCCGCCCTTAATAGAAAACATACTGCATGTAAAGTGGCTTTAAAGCTTTCATAAACCTAGGGTTGTATTTATTTATATGTTAAATCTGGTCATGACCCAGAGTTCAGAAATTAAACAAAGAAAATTTAAATATTTGAAAAGTGAAATTTAAATAAAATATATGGGTGATTTAATATGATTTGTGTGCCGCTGTAGTCTCACTGGAGCAATGATCAAACAATGACCAAAAAGAGACGAAGCATAGGGGATGCACACCTAGAATTAGTTTAAATTTACTATCCATGATGTCTCTCTCTGAGAACATTACTTAAAGTAGGTCAATATACACATGTACACACACACACACACACACACACACACTCTACAGCTCCAGGATACAGTTATGTGTTTCGCTGATATGAATCTGTGTTTATAATGCGATTTATTTCACAGTAGCACTGTGACGGAGTGTGTGTGTATGGGTGTTTGTGTGTGTGTATGGGTGTTTGTGTGTGTGTGAGTGTGTTGTGTTTGTGATGTGGATTGATGGTCATACTTTATATTGTAAAGAATGCCCTTTACTCAAAAACATGTATTTGTACATGGTAAAGATGTTTTACTTTTAGTTATTGATCTCCAGGCAGAACTGTTTTTAAAATATTTGCCCAAATTAAAGCAAAAAAAACTTCTTAACTTTCAATGGAATTCAATGGAAAAAAAATGGAGCATTTTTATTGGTCCATTTTCACAGCTGCTTTGTTCAAATGATGTAGTAAACTAAACATCCACAAACATAAAGATACATGATTTTGTTTGGACAGTAATGATACAGGAGGTACTTTTATTTTTCCCTCAGAAATGACATTAAAAAAGGTGTTTTATAGTTAACACCTTTATCATTCTGCGGTGTGGGCACAGACTGCGGCAGATTGACAGTGTTAAACTTTAATCAGTAGGGCGCAGGCTGGAAATTAGATCACATCCACATGGCCTTACTTGTATGAACCTGTAAGAAGGAAATTCAGAACAAGAACTCGAGCCTGAACATTAAAATCACAGACTTGTATCCTCTTCTAAGTTTCACTGTTTTATGAACAGATCCTGCTCTCTGTTTAATGGATTCCACTCTCCTTGACACAGGCAGTGTCTGGTGTGTTTAACAAAAAACAACAAACCAGAAGAGACCTTTGGGAATCAGTCATGTGTTTAAACTCCACACTGGACGTACAGTGCTGCATTTTGGTGAAAATAGCCAACATTTTCTAACTCACACCAGCCCTTAGAGAGCTCTGAGACACAGCTTGAGAAACTGATGCTAGCCGAATGCTAGCTTACCAAACACATGCTCGCTAAGCTACATTAATGTAGCCAGTGTGCTCTCAGTTTAAACATTCCTGACAGTCATATTACAATGATATGGCGTGATTCCTGGTGTGAATTAGCAGCTGTGTGCAGTAACTGGTGCTCCACAGCCATTGGAGAAAGTGTAAACAGCTTGAGAATGTTCAAAAATCCAGAAACAGTGAGAAAACCACAGTATCATTTCTCTTTTAGTTTCTCATGAACACTATGGTCATTCTCTGCTCTGAAGACTCCACTGAACTTCAGATTCACTCACTATTGTTCAAACTAGGCCAAACTCTTAAAGCTCTATGTGTGCACGCACACACACACACACACACATATGTTTGTGCATAAATCAAAAAGTGATAGTCTCAGTTGGGGATTTGTAGACTGTTTCTGATCCAGATTCACAGCTGCAGAAGCTTTAGGACAACTGTGCTGTGCAGGAGCTGATGGATAAAGATATTTCAGATTAGAATGTGGACTCTCTCTCTCTCTCTCTCTCTCTTTCTCTCTCTCTCTCTCTCTCTCTCTCTCTCTCTTTCTCTTTCTCTCTCTTTAAAGATGATTTATTAAAGTATTGGATTTATATATATATATATATATATATATATATATATATATATATATATATATATATATTGTATTATGTCAATGATACGTTGTAAGCCTTGATTTCCATTGTTTTTATGACACCTTTCCACATTAGGTTTGTGTTAGTTACATATTCTTCATGTGATTAGAAGCATGCACTACACTTGTACCTTAGTTGCATTCTTCTGAAGACTCTTCCCTTCATCTTTTCCCCAGGTTTTTGTTTCAGTTTTTATCTGATGGAGTCTCTTGTTTATCAGAAGTAAGATCAGTGTGTAAAAGTTCAGATAAAGATCTGTGTTTTGTTGTTTATGCCTGGAGATGATCGAGGGAGTGGCTTTATGCTGTTTCTGTGAGCTTCTCTCAGCTGGAACTGACCCAGTTAGCTCTCTTACACACACACACACACACACACACACACACACACACACCTATGCAGTATTTCTTTGAAATGAAGAGTAGTAATCAGGAGTGTGTTCCTCTTTATTGTAGTAACAATCTTTACATTTTCTTACACTAGAGATCTGAACATTGCTATGAAGAGTTGATGGCAGCCATGAGAGCATTCTGAAGGTCATGTAGTGATGCTGGACTATTAGTTCTTTTGGAAGTACCACATCCTCTGCAAAGTACACACATAAAAAAGACATTCTATGTAAAGCTCTGGGGCTAGATTTACAAAAGCTTTCCTTAGAATTTAACACTAAGAATTCCATAAGAATGTTCTTAGATGCAGTTCTCCAAACATCTAAAGAAGTTCTGAGGTAATTTGTAATGAAGAGTTTCAGGCTGAATTTTTGTTTCTAAATGCTGTGCAGCAGAGAGCATAATGGAAAAGTCATACTATGTCCTTAAAAAGATCAGTAAACAAAAACTAAAACTGATGGAGAAGTGATGGTGGAGAAAAATATCCAACAGGGAAAAGATTTAAGTTTGCCATTATGTTCCTTGTGTAGAAATTAACAGTATTTTAGGAATAATCACCATATTTAATCTTTTTTAATTGCATATTGTTTATAGTAATAGTATAGTAACAAGTTTATAGTATAGTGGCAAGTGTAAGGCTTTTGTAGGATTAAGGAAAAAATATAATAACGTATTTTTTAAAGAATAAAATATGTTCCTGGAATTTCTCTTATGAGAAAAGATTTTTGAAGAATGACTAATTATCTTAACATTTATTTAGTATGAATGTAAGGGGGAACATTTTTTTCTTAAGAAAGAACCTGGCCTCTGTTTATTTAAGTGGAACACGTTGGGAAAATAAGTATGTCTCGTGTTTACATTAATATCAGTTTAACCAGAGGTGCTCCAGCTTTGCCTGTGCTCATATCTACCTCTTTGGTAAAACATATTTAGGAAAGACTTCTGGCCTTTTTTGTGCTCGTTTCATTGCTTTGACGCTTGTGCCCTGGGCGTGTGTTATCCACTGTGGACACCAGAGGGCGCTGCTGTGCTACATAATAATGGGATGATAATAAGTGAGACGTCTACAGAGAAAAAGAAAACGCTTCTGCGCGTTTTAATCCACGGCCCTGGAGTCCTGGATTTTCTTTATTGACCTTTGTGCTTGACCTCATTCATGTTTTTGTGGCTGAATGACATCATATTTTCACAGCAATTTTCCAACATTGTGTGTGTGTGTGTGTGTGTGTGTGTGTGATGTTTTCTTTACGCAGCGTAGCTCTGTTTCAGTTTGTTTTACTCAATTCAACACACAGGAATATATGAACATTCAGTTTTATACCATGTGTGAGAGAATGTGTGTGTGTGTGTGTGTGTGTGTGTGTGTGTGTGTGTGTGTGTGTTTGCGTGTGTATTTTTGTGTGTATTCATCACCTGGTCAATAAAGACATCCTTTTTTGATGGTTGCCATGGAGACAGTATTCAATGAGCGGTACAACGCTCTATCTGCACGCACACACAGCGCATACATCTACATCTTCCGGAGGTTTACCTGCAAGTTATAATATTCTGCTCCAATAACACAATTATTACATAGTAATTTACAAATTATTTGTTTTCTTTATATATTTAACATATGTTATTTTTTTAAATACATTTTTGTATATTTATATTTGAGTTATACACTGTATCATCAGGTTCTACTCTTTTTTCTTCTCAGAAGAAATTTTAAATCTGTTAAAACATTTATGTCTAAAAGAGAATCTAAATTGAAAAAATGTCAGATGATAATGAAGTATCCTCCGTCATGTTTAAAGCCATGGCTGTAGCACCAACTGACAGTTTCTTTGTAGAGATTTTATTGGTGTCACTGAGCCCCTGAGTCAGGAACTATTTCAACTACACAGTGTTTTGATCAGAACTTTTAACCTTTTAATTGCCAGAGACGAGCGGACACCTTCAAAAGACTTTTGTATCCATGCCTTGATGGTCAGAGCTATTTTGGCAACATAAGGAGGGCCTACACAATATCTGTGTGTGTGTTGTGCTGGGGAGTGTAGTGTGAGAGTATGGAGGAGTGAGTGTGGTTTATCTGCTGAGAGTTGATCTGGAGAAAAGCTGCATATTCTTCACACTGGGTTCATTGTTTAGCGATGAAGCTGTAATTTTCCTTTGCTGTGTCCAAACAGTGTGTGTGTGTGTGTGTGTGTGTGTGTGTGTGTGTGTGTGAAACATCCTGTTGCTCTGGAGACTATGGGAGTGAAAGCATCCTCTGACCACTAGGAAGAGGAGTTTTCCTCTCGCGTGTGTGTCTGTGTTCATGCATACATGTGTGTGTGTGTGTGTGTGTGTAGGTACTGCAGGTGAGGTTGGGAGCAAGTGTGTGTGTGTGTGTGTGTGTGTGTTTCACAATAAATCTAAGGTCTGATCTTGTGTCAGATCAGTGTGATTGTGTTGCAGCTGTGTGGGATCAGAGTGACCACTGACCGTCTGGGATTTGTGTGTGTGTGTGTATGTGTTTGTGTGTATGATGAGGAGGGAAGATGAGGTTAGAGGCAGGCTATCTTCTTTCTACTATACAGCACAGACACACACACACACACACACACACACACACACACACACACACATACACACGTATTTGCAAAGCATTATTTCTGTCCTTGCTGATATGATCCTGAATCCCACCATTAGATCCGCTCTCCTCATTATTTCAGATTTACAACAGAGAGAGAGAGAGAGAGAGAGAGAGAGAGAGAGAGAGAGAGAGAGGAAGAGAGAGATTATTAATTTGAGGAATATGCTGAGGTAAAGCTAAAGTGTAAAGCAGTCTTGTTTCTTCCTGCTAAGATATATTTTAGCAAATAAAACCATAGCTGTGTTCTAATTGTACATTTAATACTAACTAGTGTTTAAGTGTGCAGTGTGTAGTGTTGTGACAAGTGAGAGAGTTGTGTATACTAAAATATCCACTTAGATATTTGAGGACGGTGATAATGGACACTGTCCCACAATCCAATGGGAAACGGAAAGGGAGAAGCTTCTCACGTCTGGAATGTTTAGTCTCTGTCCTTAACAGTGGCCTACTCCCTGCATAGTGGACATCACAGACTATTAATCGAATACTACTTCACCCAGACAGTGCACTAAATGTTACAAAGAGGTACTTGAAACTTATTTCAAATAGAAATGGATTTATCTGGCGTACAGTGCACTATTTTTAATGCAGAAACTGTTGCTTTATGACCTACACTGTGCACTACGCAGTGTGGAGGGAGATATTTGAGTTTCAGCCTTTGACAAAAAATAGTTGGTGATGCAGCTGCAGTTTGGTATGATGTGTTGTCATAGCAACAGTTTATCAAATCCTGTTAGTGTTCTGGCGACCAAACTCACACTTTAAGATTAGTACATAGTATATAGTCTCTGTCCAATAAAAAACATGGACCTCCAAAATAGTATCTTCACAGGAGAAGAACTTTCAATGCAAGTAAATGTAAAAAGATTTTATTCGGAGTAAACTTATTTTGGAGCATTTCTATTGGTCCATTCATCATGACAATGTGAAGGACAACTGCTGTGTTCCAATGATGTAGTAATCTAAACATGGAGATATGTGTTTTTCTTTGGACAGTGAGTAGAACGCAATTAGGATGCAGCCCAGGTTTGTGTGTGAGTGTGTTGTAGTGTGTGGAGAGGGTGATGATGGGCTGGGTTCCTTCTCTCCAGAGAAGGCAGTTCCACTGTTTCATGTTCGAGTGTCAGGGGACTTTATACCACTCTAACCCCCGCTTGGTATTGGGCATGGAGACTCGTCTGTGTCCTGTTGTCTATGCCATATTTTTTCTATGGTGATTAACAATGTTTACTGCATGGCTGGACGTCAGTGTACACTGTAGATTTTAACGCAGTTTAATTCTCTAATAAACGAGTGCCTGTGTTAGGCCAAACACTTATCTCTGATCTATCATAAAACAGTGCCTCAGGTTTCAGGCAGTGTGTTTGGGTTCGAGGATTGGGATAGAGTAATTGTCATGGCAATGATCTAAGTTTTCCTCTGCCCGGTCATCCTGAAGGACACTGGGTAATCGGATCTCATGACATCATCCATTAATCACAGCACAGGGCACGCAACTTCCAAGCCAGTCTCATCAAACATTAAAGGAGATTTTCATGATTTAATCCAACACACTTTTAAAAAATTTAGAGAATGTTTCCTCAACATTTGCTGCTCTCCGATCTGTTTGCACTGGAAAAAAGTTGGTGTTGGTACACAGCCCTGGCTCTGCTTCATAGCTGGGTAACACTGACTTATTTTTGCTGTTTGCTGTTAAGTTACATTACTTAAATTAAGGTGGAACTGACCCAAAATTTGGCAGAGTGCTAATTGCATGAAAGTAAACACAGAGTGAAAATGCTACGAATCTAAACAGCTCGAGTTACAAACTAGTGTCTGTGGTAAATCAAACAGTGAATAAAATCTTACAGATAAGTTACACTTCAGCCACCAACAAGATACAGTCATTTCTTACTCAAACACACCTTTACACTTTAAAAGACATGGAGCTTCTGAATGAACACAAACGGGAGGGGGAGTGTGTTTTGCTGTGACAACAGTAATTATCCAGAATTTTCTACGGTGTCTTTAAGTAAGAACCAAAAAGTAACAAAAGAACAGATTGTGGTTTCTCTGTCTGAGACCTAGATGAGTAGTATTATTAACATTTTTATTAATATTATATTAATATTATTCTTGTTACAGAATTCTTTTTATTTATAGAGGGACGACTTAACCCCTGAGGTCAAGGCCTCATTCCTAGTGTGTAAGACGTACAACATACAATACGACACAATCATATCAGTATACGACATAGAAATCAGTTAAGAACAAGTTGTTAAAAAATAACTGAAATATTTATTGAAATAAGCAGACGACATAAAATAAAAACACAGGTGGATCTCTCCAGTCAGGGGGTTATTTAGTTATACATTTCGGTTTTAGAGAAGGGAAGTGTTTTTGCGGGGGGTTTAAGTCCAGTATCAAACGCAGTGATCAGACACGTCTCTGTTGTTTTGGTAACTGGTGCCAGGCAGGTGGTATGTTAGTGCCAGCATTAAGCACATCGGCTCAAGTAGATCAACATACACACACACACACACACAGTGGAACAGAAAGAAACAAAAAGCACTGAGTTAAGTCTAAGAGAGCTGCAATAATGATTAATAAGCAATTCACTGCATGGAACTTCAGCCTGTAAATAATTTAGGACTCACTCACTCACCAGGCTTGATACCAAAAGTCTGACAATGGGGTATGAATCCTCACAGTACAGTTTTACACACTCACCCAGTCACTCACAAACACACCTGCTGCTCTCTAGTCGGTTTGCAATGTGTTTGCAAAGCCCCAGTGTCTATTAATGGATAAAAAACAAAGTGTCTCAGTCCGGTATGCTAGGCTTTCTCTCTCTCATCTGGAGGTTTTTAGACAACAGAGTAACTCCAAATGTTGAAAAGTAGGCATTGAGATGAGGATGTTGCTCTATTCCTGCTCCACAGGTGGGTAATATTAACTTATTTATCTATTTTTGGTCACTTAGAGTAGGGAGCAGCAGGTTCCCTACAAGTTAAAGCAAGTTAAAGTGGTGGAGCAGCAGGTTGTGTCGCAGTCACACAGCTCCAGGCACCTAGAGGTTGTGGGTTCGAGTCCTGCTCCAGGTGACTATTTACGAGGAGGTGTGTTTTCCCCGTGTCTGTGTGGCTCCTGTTTCCTCCCACGGTCCAAAAACACACATTGGTATGTGGATTGGCCACTCGGTAGTGTCCATAAGTGTGAGTGTGTTAGTGAATATGTGACCCTGAACTGGATAAGCGGTTACAGACAATGAATGAATGAGTGGATCACTTAAGGTGGTGATGTCTCCAAACTCAGCAGACTGAGAGTGAATAAATATGTAAGTTAAGTTATACTTAATTCACATGTTTTTTTTCCGCACACGTTCCACATTAAAAAACAAGAAGCTGAACGCAAACAAACCAGAGAGAACAGTGTTTCTCCACAATGGCAGACGTCCCCTTTAACAGCGCTGTTATACCATTGAAGATACATTTACACTGTTGATACATTTAGTGACAATAATGTATCTGTACATTACCCTTTTTTTTAAGTGTGCAGTAAACTAATCAGTGACCGTTATTGTACTGCCAGCTCCTAACATCTGCTGAGGTTCTTATGGGGATTGGAAAATTAGTGCGTCCACATATCGGAGACGTTCTGAACCCATTAACGGCTTGATACACATTAAACCTTGTTATATAAGACATGAGAGGGGGAAAGCAAAGAGTGCCGATATTCTGCTGAGAGCTGTGTGTGTGTGTGTGTGTTTGTGTGTGTGTGTGTGTGTGTGTGTGTGTGTGTGTGTGTGTGAAGGTGAAGGTTTTCGGGTCTTTTGGAGCGTGCTCTATTGAAAAGGTGGGATGAGTTCTTTCATGTCAAACGACCAATTAATGGAGCTGAAGAGGCTCTTCAGCTGTCCCTGTTTACACTCAGACTGAAAAGAGCCCCAACACACACACACACACACAAAGTTGGTCTGAAAAGACCAATTCTGCTCATCAGCATCAGCCTCTCACACACCTGCTCCCACACATATGTACCAAACTGCTCTAACTCTGACTTGCACCCTACTCCAGCACACACAGCTTCCATTAAAGACAAGGCTCCACTTCTCTCATCACACTTTTCTCTCTAACACACACAAACACACACACACACACACAAAGGCTGGCTTTGGTACACAACCATCTATGAATATCAAATGTACATAAAAACCAAATACATACTTCTACATACTCACAATTATGCACAGGAACTCACAGTCTGACACAAACACACACACACACACTTATTTCCTGGCACAAAACCAGGCGTTATCCCATTAATTGTGCCCTGACTCTCTCTCTCTCTCTCTCTCTCTCTCTCTCTCTCTCTCTCTCTCTCTCTCTCTCTCTCTCTCTCTCACACTCTCTCCCTCCCTTTCTTTCAGGTGCAATATTGAAGGCCAGTGAAAAGAAAAACACTCTTTTCTTTTTAATTTTGCTCTTTCAAAAGGACCCAGCTGTGCTTTCTCTCTCTCTCTCTCTCTCTCTCTCTCCTCTCTCTCTCACTGAGGATCTGTCTATTCTCCTCCTCCCTAAAGACACATCAGGGACTGAGAATGTAGGGATTCCTGGTGTTGCAGTTATCCAATGTCACAAACACTCGTAATCATCGTAACTGTGTACTTTATGCTTTCTTAATATTCCAAAACACTGTAGCTACCTTCGCCCCGCTGCCAGCCATTTTGTAGCATTGTTTGTGTTCTCTGTGATAAATGCATCACATGACACACTGCAAATTATAGCAGAATGTGTCTTAGGTGCACAAATACATTAGAAATATGTTTTTGTTTTAATAATTGTAATTAAATATTCAAACATTCTCCTGCACTTTTGTCATAATATTTAATATATATATATCCAAAAGTATGTGTGAGTTTGGGTTCAGATTTAAAGATTTCAATGTTATTCATTCATTCATTGTCTGTAAGCGCTTATCCAGTTCAGGGTCGTGGTGGGTCCGGAGCCTACCTGGAATCATTGGGCGAAAGGTGGGAATACACCCAGTCCTTCACAGGGCAACATATTCTCTCACACCTATGGACACTTTTGAGTCACTAAACCACTTTGGACCATGAGAGGAAACCAGAGCACCTGGAAGAAAACCCACGCAGACACAGGGAGAACACACCACACTCCTCACAGACAGTCACCCGGAGGAAACCCACACAGACACAGGGAGAACACACCACACTCCTCACAGACAGTCACCTGGAGGAAACCCACACAGACACAGGGAGAACACACCACACTCCTCACAGACAGTCACCCGGAGCGGGACTTGAACCCACAACCCCCATGTCCCTGGAGCTGTGTGACTGTGACACTACCTGCTTCAGTATATATTTTTATTTATACATATTTTATTTTGTATATTATATTCTTTATTTAATTCTTAAATATAAATTATATATTAAAGTATAAACATTTTTATAATTTTTAATACTACACAGGTTACTGCAACATGACAAAATAACAGGAGAATTTTTAAATTACACAAATTCATTATTAACTCATAATAATTCCTTTGAACCTGTACATCCCATAATTCAAGTGTTTTTTGATTGGCCTGCAATGAACTACATAAAACAGTTGTGGAGAGGTGGTGCAGGACACAGTTATTGATTGCAGATGTAAACATCTGTCATTTTAGCGTTTTAAAACTAATGGAATGTTGCTGATGTTAGAAAAAATTTCATTTAGAATATAAATTGTGTCCTTTTATCATTCATTTATTCATTCGTCTTCTGTATCTCCTTTATTCTTTACAGTCATCTGTGTTTTTTCATACAGCAACACATTAAAAAAAGTTTCAATCACAGGCTCTTGAGCCAATAGCTGTGCTTTAATGCGAAGTCCCACACCAAAAATAACTGCATCTGTTATACATCATTTTAAACTCAGATTTAACCCTTATTTGATGATTAAGTGTTGCATTTTTAAAACAAATAAAACCACTGCTAAAACCCAGCAGGTTTAAATAATAATGATTTATTTGTAACAGTACATTTCAACACATTCATAACATAACCGACCAACATACAAACAGCACACAGAGATACAAATAGATAACCGGAGCAATCACACGGTACTTACACGGGAACCAATCAGAACAGAAAATCAGTGTTAGCACAGGAGGGCGTGGCCTGAGCATTTCAGCAAGAGCACAGATACAAGCTGTTTATTCATTCTATCTCTCTCTCTCTCTCTCTCTCTCTCTCACACACACACACACACACACACACAAACACTAATTTACATACAGCCTTTAAAATAGTAATTTACAGTATATTATTATCTATAAATATATGCAGTTTGAGCCTCTCTTGGTTGAGACAGGGCTTTCACAGGATCAACAGTTTTAAGGCAGAGATGCACATTCTAGAAACCCCAGACATCCTCCCAAAACACATCCCTCACATAAACACTCATTCATAAGAGCACTAGACAAAAGTCAGAGCCCACCAGTAGTCATTTTTCCAGTCGTCCATTTTTTTAACCAGATTTCCTTTTTTCAGCTTCAGAAAAAAAAGGCAAAGAACAAAACAGAAACTTACACAGAAGCTTCAGCTAATACATGTAGTGAATTATTTTTCAGTGGTTCAGTGTTCAGGCGACTCACTTTCAGTCTCGGAATTTGGTGTTTACCCTTTCTGCTTCTAACAGTACAACTGCCAGTCCACTGTTCTGAGAATGGGTTTGTTAATGCTCCTCTTTTGTGGCTGTATATTTTTCTCAGTGTAGGTTTTTATGCTCCACGTCCTTTCAGACCCAGAGTGTGGATTTGTTCTCACAGTGGAAGGAAGGATGGACACAGGCAGCTGTTGATGTGCTTAGATCTGAGGCGAGAGGGGAGCTTCATTTTCAGATTCTCCGGGTTTTGCGTGGCTGATATGGTTCTTGTTTTTTTTTCTGTACGTTGTATATGCATCTATATCCTTTAAACCTTTTTTTTTAATCTCAGTTTTGGCACTCGTTGCACTTTACGTTATGGGTGTAATAGCTGTTGTTGGATCTGCTTAGATATATCTTACTGAAAGGTAAATGAATGGAGCCCTGACTTTACACAGTGCTGTAAACAGGAACAGGGAAAAAGACAGAAATCGTAAAGAAATCCATTAACGTCTGGCATGAGGTGTGTTTGTGTTTAGTGTGTGCATATGTATTTGTGTTTATGTGTCTGACTATTGTATTCAGTGTTTTCATGGGGAATGTGAGTGTGACATTGTGCTGACAGAGCGATTGTGTGTAGGAGGTAAACACCCCCCACCCATTTCTCTCTTTCTCTCTCTCTCTGTCTCTCAATCGCTCTTCTTTAAATGATTGCTGTCTGCATTGAGACCTTTCGAAGAGGAATTCATCATGTTCTCCTGCACTCTCACAATCCCAGAACCTTCCAGCAGGAACAGACTTCATGAGTAACATATTGAATCTACTGTGTTATAGCTCCATAGCAGATCTGCTACATTAATGATAACTATATTGATAAGATTAAAGCTAGGGTTAGAGCTAGGGTCAGAAAAGCTAGGGTCAGAAAAGTAAATGTTGTGGGTCTCTTGAGTGGCTCAGCAGTCTTAAGCCTCGTCCACATGTACCTGGATATTTTTAAAAGCAGTGATGTCCTCCATCCATTTTTTTCAATATTGTTTTCCAGGCAAATATGAAAACGGCTGCATTACCATGCAAGTCCAGCAGGGGGCTATAGTAACAGTTAAAGAGAGACATCAAAACACCGCACAGTGTGTAAGAGATTTAATCCCAAATTACTCCATACTCCCTATGTAGTGCACTACACAAGTCAGGCCATTAGTGCATCTAGATCTTAATTGTGCATTATATTCTTCTAATACAATACGTTGTTTGAGATATATGTGAGAATCTGAAATCTGTGTGTGTACTTTGAAGTTTTATATCTTGTCTAAACCACTAGAGACTGAGGAGCTATTTGAATTTCAGCCAGAAACAGACCCACTGTGTAGCATTAGCATTTTTCAAAATCTCTGTTTTGCCGTAAACACGATGCCACTGTCAATGGTGATTTCAATAACCTTGGTTTTTCAAAAACCTCTGTTTGCAGTGACTTAAAATGCTGTTTTTGTGGATGGGAGGCCACAACACTGACAAAAACCTGTTCTCAAAATATCTGGACACGTGTGGACTTGGCTGTGTCATTGGATATTGCTGGCATCAGTGTGGAAAGAAAACGGTGGCTGACACGATGTGTCCCAAGTCACTTTCGTGACGGTAATCCCAAAATGTTCCAGAGTTTACCAGGAGGAATTGTATGTGTCAGCGCAACCACCTGCAACATTCGCCCCGGACATTACCCAGAGTCAGCACATGTGAGAGCATCATGGGAAATGTTCTGGATGCACCACACCTAAAGCACGTTTCAATTCTCACTGAGAGAACGTGCCTGACGCAGAAAATCTCCCGCTGTGTGCTGCACGTGTGAACAACCGCTCCAGGACATCTCCAGACCCGATACTCCAGAGTTTCTCTAGTTTGTGAAAGAGGCATCCAGTGTTGTGCCATTTCGTGTTTTCAAGTTCATGTAACACCTAATTGGTTGGAACTGGAAACTATTTTTCATATTTCTGAGATTGTGCGTGTGTGTGTGTGTGTGTGTGTGTGTAAGAGAGAGATAGATAGAGAGAGAGAGAACTCTGACAGTAATGAGAGATTGAAGGCACATCAAAACAAATGCTGCTATTTCTGTAACTTTATCTAAACCCTGACCGCATTCATTCAAGAATAAGGAGAGTCACAGTGGTGAGGGCTGGCTCTTAAACAGGTTTGGGGTTAAGGTTATCGCAGAATTAATTCAGCGATCTTTACCAACCCCAGCTAATGCCCCAGCTGTGGGGGTGTAGGCAAATGTCTGTGAGCTGTGAATGCATAAGAACAGTAAAACATCGCCTTCCTTCAGACTTCATTTGAACACAGCAGCTGCCCTTTACATCGTATGGTTATATCATGATGAATGGACCAATAGAAATGCTCCAAATGCCTTGCCACACAATCTCCATCCATTGATGTCCATTAAAAATGAAGATTGCTTTTGCCTTCTACTTTGCCATCTCCGTTGTGGAGATAATGTGATGGTGTTTTTGGACAGTAATGATATTTGTGAGTTTGGGAGTGAGGGTTTTCATTTGTTTGTGTTCACAAAAGCATATCATGAATGTAATAACGCATGGAACTGGCTTGTACTGAATCATTCACTCACTCACTGAACTACATACGCATGCAAGGGAGGCCTAAAATTCTCTATAAGGAGGAGCCACTGAATTATTCAGGAGCTGCTCCACAAGGTGTGCTGCAGTGCTTAAATTAAATTAATTCTGTCTTTGTTTCCATTGTTTATCTATTTTCCCCGGCAGTCCATCACATTGTATTAGCTCGTGTGCAAAATCACTTGTTCAAAATAGTTCTGAAGGCAGCACTATGTTCAAGGAAGAACATATGTTATTGGTTGCAGCGCACAGGCTGAGATGAGTTTGATTGGTTAGCTCACATTGGGATTTTCAAATAACGTGCCGGAATCAGATGATGTTTTAGAAGTTAACTGACTCTCCAGGCAATTTATTGAGAGCCTAATATCATGAAAATGTATGATTTATTGCATACAAAAAATGCCGTTTATACAATGTATCCCATATAAAGCATAAGGGAAAAGACACGTTTCCAAAGATAAGTTCCGCCTCTTGTTTATTTTAATTAGTTATTCTCTGAACCATTTCTGCCCGCTTAGCCTCGAAGCCAGCACTGCTTTCAGACCCATTTTGAGTAGTGATTTTGCACACAGGCTAGCATTAAGAGAAGAATGGACCAGGGGAGATGTTTCAGTTCGGCCAAATGTCATGGTCAATAAGCCAGGACTGGACTATTTGGTGACAGAAATGTGTTGTTTGCTGATATTTCAAGACGCTAATGTAGCTAAGAATAATAGAAACTCAAAGATGCTGTTGGTTAGCATTGTGGAATGTACATACCTCAGTACTTTCTTATGTCATGGTGTCAATCAACAGATTTTTTAAGTGTATTCTGACACCGTTCTTAAATGGAGAAATATACGACCAAATTTAGGCTTCCACATGAATTAGCTGCTACTGTTAGCCCTGTGTGTGTGTGTGTGTGTAGGTGAGTGTGTGTGTGTGTCAGACACAGGCTCTCTTGGCATGCAGCATCTCTATGAGCAGGTTGTTGCAGGGCACCTGTCCACTAAGGTGCTTGGAGCACAGGTAATCCTCGGCCTGGACGCTGAGAGCCCGGAGCTCCGGGAGCCGCAGTAGCAGTTGACTGAAGCGCTCCACATGCTGCGGATACACACACACAGTGTACTCCAGCAGAGCTGCGCTCACCTGCTCGTACACACTCTCAACATACACTGGGTTCTCAAGCAGCTTCACGTCTACAGAGAGAGAGAGAGAGCGAGAGCGAGAGAGAGAGAGAGAGAGAGAGAGAGAGAGAGAGAGAGAATACATACCAGATATTACCATGTTGTTAAGTCACTTTGGTGCAACTGTCTTAAAGGAACACAAGGTAAGATTTGGTCATTTTGTTCCTGTGATCCCCAAAAGGATTGCCCATCCTCCACCAAAAGATACATAGTGCAATTTCTGCATTGCTGAGCCCAGAGTAGCGAAGACAGAGAGTCTGTTCTCCCTAATATAGCTTAGGGAGCATAATGCATCTTAAAGAAGCTAATTCTACTCCTTGGCAGTGGTGTCTGGATACTTTTAGACATAAAGCACATGTAGCAAAAGAGAAATAGATTCAAAGGCTTGTGCTAATAAGGATTACATATTCCAGCTTGAGACTAGAGAGAGCTAGAAGCACACAAAAAGGAAAGGGGATAGAGGGCTGAGACGAGAGAGAAGGAGAGAGGTGTATGGAGATAGAATCTCACTATTGACAGAATGAGTGGAAAGTGGAGGCTTGAGCACTTCCACATATGTGCACACACATGTTCCATCACACACACACACAGGGCCTTACTACATTGCGGCTGAGGTCCTTAAGCACTCGTTACCGAATGCAGCCTTTGTTGACTGCGGCTGACGCTAAATTGCTCTCACTTAAAGGGAATGTGAGGAATAAAGGGCCATTTTCCCCATTGGAGCCACACACACCAACATGGGGTCAGTCCATTAAACCTCTATTGAACACAAGTGTGCCCAAGAGTGTGTGTGTGTATGTGCCAGCATATGTTTGTGTGTGTATTTGAGTGAGAGAGAGAGAAAGAGAGAGGCAGCACGTCTGTACACTATTGTAAACACAGCTTTATTTTTAATTAAGCCCATTACCGCTTCATGAATGGCACACCGAGCAACATGGTGCTCAAACACACACACACATTCATACACACAGAGACAAACAGCCAATATCTATCACCGTGTCCTTATTAGCAGCAAAGGAAATCAATTCAATATACTTCTTTTGACAAGTTAATTAGCCCGGGTCAAATCCCAGGCGAAGAGAAATGTAGCAGCGCTGAATGTGAGGAGGAGGAGGAGGATGAGAGGGTCAGAGGATCCTCCACTCTCAAAACATCATCACAGAATAAGGAAACTATTAAAACATAAGTAAATACCTTAAATAACTTATTCATCCAAAGCAGGAGGGAGCGTGTGCTGAAGTACAGGACCCAGCACAGAAGAGGGAAGGTAGGGAAAGTACATACAAAGATGGAGAGAGAAGTTTCATCTAAACTCAGTTCACCTCAGCTATAATCAGAAAAGCTCAGTGAGCTAGGCCCCAAAACTAGCCTTGACATAAACCAACAATCTGACCCTATTCATACACCAGCAGCCAAAGCACCTGAACTCCAGAACATGTAAATCCATTGATGCTAAATGTAAGCAGGCTGAGAAAGCTTTTTTATTTATTTATTTATTTTATGAACCTCACCTTCTGCACAGGGACACCAAGCTGCTGGAAACTAGACATCTGACCAAAAGTTGGAAGCATAATTGTCTTATGTCTTTGTGTGCTGTAGCTTTAGCTTTAACCTGTCGTGGCCTAAGGATTATGTTGGCCCCACGTTGGGCACCATTTAAGTCTTCACAGGAAATTAACCCTGAATAACAGCCCAACAAACTTTACTGGCATCTGCTAAACACAATGTGTGTGTGTGTGTGTGTGTGTGCTCTCACCAGGGTTGAATAGAATGAGGTATTTGAAGCAGGCAATCTCTCTGCGGTCCAGTTGTAAATCCTGAAGATGCTGCACTAGTTCCTGACTTAACCGAACCAGCTCGGCCAGAGTAACACCAGCCTGAGCCAGCAGAGGTACCAGCTCTACCTAACAGAGACACACACACACAAAGAGAGAGAAAGAGAATTTAGTCAGATAAATATTTGGATATTATACAGTACTGTAACAGTAGGATCATTATTAATATATGAAATATTTTATCTTCTCAATAAGTGTGGTGCATGTATAAAAATATATATATAATTACCATAAATACACACAATATCACACTCATTGCAATAATGGGGTTGGGTTTTATTCTATTTTTTTATCAAATAAACTGCATAGGTAAAGAAATGTTTTTCACACAGTACTGTACAGGCACCTCACCCATATGTTATAAAATGAATGTACATCATTTTCAGCATCAGCAAGAGCAGATATAGGGCTCTGGAAAGGCCAGTTCTTTCTTCTGTGCACACTGCAACATCATCTGACACTCCACTCAGAGTGTATAAATATTTCTTTTTACCTCTTGGCCAGTGATGAGCAATATGCTGTCCTGTTTCCCATGAAGCACCTGTCTTGAGATGTAATCAAGCACCAGCAGCTCGCTCCAGCAGTTATGGAGCAACTTCATCTGATCACCCACCTGAAGAGAAAGAGGGAAGAATCAGGAATATAGTAAGTGTGTGTGGATAAGTAAGCAGTGGAGAGTAGAAGTATGAGAAGACTTTCTCATGTTGTCCTGCTTAAAGACAAACACCTGGTGTTAAATCAGTCTGCCAAACGCCGCTCTTAACATCCACAGTCCCCTCAATACACACTATAGAAAACCCAAACCCAGACAAGGAACGTGATGTAAGATTTGTTTTTTTCATTATTTTATTTCCTCTTTTTTGTCCCTTTTCACCCTTTAATCATTCTTTGACAACCACTGCTGCGCACACCACAGGATTTACTCATAACGCACAACCAGCATAATTTCTCTGACATTAAAGCACTGCACTAGAAAACTTATTATTGGAATTTTCCTTTCCACCTTAAATGCATCATTAGTAACACTCCAATATCTGAGCTAACACAGAGAAAGCCAGTATCAGCTGTGTTCTTTTTTATTATTAATTATATAATTTTTGTTTACATTTCTTTCTCCTGGTTTTGGCTCAGAACCATCATATCAGACCAAAACATGTCACGAGTTGTTTGTCACTCTACATCCTTTCAGACCCAGAGTGTTGAGTTGCTTTTCACACCATCAAAGAATTGACACAGAGCTGTGAATGTGTTCAGATGTAAGCTGTTTATGGGATGGGGCAGTTTGGGTGAGTGCAAGGTTTGGGTCCTGCATGGTCAGTGTGGGTTTCATTTTCTCTGTGCTTTTGAATAATATTTTGAATTCCAGTTTAGGAAGAATTTGTTTTGGTCTCAGATTCTTGTACAGAACTGTAGACACTACATTTTGATACCGAGTGACTCAGAACTCTGTGGCAATGAAGTAATTTGGTTTTTATCGTAAAAAAGAAGTTCTGAATTTCGATACTCAGTCCTAGATCATCATCAACAATATGACACAGTCACAGCTGGTAAAGTTGACATCAAGAAATGCTTTTTATCTTTTTAATAATGATGTTCTGGAACTGTAAGAGATGCATGTGTGTGGGGGGGGGGCGTTTCACGGTACTGCTAGCTCTACACAGGCTCCTTTCTACACATGTTTCTGATGCCATGACAAGAGATGCTCACAGATGATCTCTCTCTTTCTCTCTCTCTCTCTCTTTCTCTCTCTCTCTCTCCCTCTCTCTCACACACACACTCACACACACACACACACACACACACACACACACACAAACACACACAGTCCAAACACACATTTAATTACAGTTCAGATAGCAATAGAAAATCAGGCAATGGATAGGCGATATTTGAATCATCCATTCCACCTTAAATTACATTTACAGTACCATTCTGGTGCCTGAGCTTGTTGTCTGTTTCTTGAAAGGTTTTACAGTACATGTTGAAACATTGCTGTGAGGAACTGATGGCAGTCAGCCTTCACATAAATATTAGTGTGGTCTAATACTGTTGTTGAATGGGTGTATAGATTACCAATATTTACTGATGGAACTCCAGACACCCCAGAAAACACAGTTCCACTGCTTTTGGGTGAAACCCATTGGAATAAATGGGTTTATACATCTCTAGCTCATGCTTAGAGTTGAATCATCAGTGGCTCCCTTTTTTTTATGACAGGCTTTTGAGTTTATACACTGTGTCCACGATGGGTGCAGATTAAATTAGAGGTGTCCCCAAACTATTGGACATGTAATGTGTAAGTGAACAACAGGCTGTGCTTTAAAACTGTTTAGTTTTCTATGATGTGTAAATAAACTAATATTTCACATCCGGAACCTGTGTAAACATGTGAAACTTAAGCTGAGTGTGTGTTTGTGTGTGTGTGTGTGTGTGTGTGTGTGTGTGTATATATATAGGTGTGTGTGGGGGTGGGGGGGTGTCTGTGTATGTGAGCATTAGCACACATATGTGTAGGAGTGACAACAGATTGTGGAAGTAAGCCATCAGCACAGTCACTCTGTGTGTGTGTGTGTGTGTGTGATCACACTGTCTGGATTTAACACTTTAAAGCACCACTGTTATTGTGAATGGCAATGTAACAGTTATTTTTAAATAATATCAGTTTTTTTCAGTGCATGTTACTGTGGTGAATTACTTCACTCAGTGATCTGGGATATAAATATAAATCTCATCTAATTTAACCCCTTATAACAACAGATAATATGAACCAGAAGAGAACTGACAGCATCGGGACTGAGCACAGTTTGTTATAATAATAATAATAATAATAATAATAATAATAATGCACTTTTCATGCATGTCACAGGTCACCGTGCATATGATGCAAGGAAAGGCAAAGCGTGAGAACAGAGGGATGGAGTGATGACTCAGGGATGACAGAAGGAGAGGGGGTGTGTTTGGTCTATAGCAGGTGGCAGATGTGTGTGTGTGTGTGTGTGTGTGTGTGTGAGAGAGAGAGAGAGAGAGAGAGAGAGAGAGAGAGAGTGATCAAAGCAGGTTAAGACGTTTGTAAAATGGTAAATAGTTTGTAGATCTGTAGACATCACTGTACATTTATGTTTTCTGTACAGAGAACGTGAATGGGGAATTGTTTTATAATCCAAACTTTTGCACACAAATGTATCTTACCAAACATGATTTAAACCGAACACAAATATATAAAGTGTCTTTAATAAAAATATTTCTGTTTAAAGGAGAAGTTCAAGCCCAGATAGGGTTGATCAGCTAAACATGTATTAAGTCTTATTTGTTTGTTTGTTTGTAGTTTAGTTTATTATAATTTAGTTTAATTAAGTGCTGCAGAAGCAAGGCAAACATTGCTAAGAAAAAACAGATGTGAATAATCACACAAACAGCCTTTAAAAACATATTCCAAAATGTTCATAAAGTTACTTTAAAATCCATCAATAAAAATCATTCATTCATTCATTCATCCATTCATTCGTTCATTTATTCATTCATCTTTTCCACTTAATCAGGGTCGTGGTACATAAATAAACTAAAAAAATAATAACAATATTTAAGTAAAAGTGAATAGACAGACCTTATTTACACATATACACTAAAACTGGAACTACCAACTGCATTCTATCACTTTCTATCACTATCTACTATCACTTTCTGGTACTATTCAACCTTCTACTGGAGGCTGGAGTGCAGGGCCATGCTGTAACATGCCTTTTGTGAAAGGATACTAAACTGTGCAAAGCTGAAGAAAAAAACAGGATTTCTGTAAATCCAAAATGGCTGCCTCATTTTTCATCTAGTCTTAAGGTTGAACAATCGTTGGTGTTAAGAGTTCACTGTGAGTCAGTTGCTCTGTGTCCTAAACACATCAGTTTGTCTAATCTGCCTTAATTAAGACCTGGACACAGTTTGAGCGAGCTGAGATAAACCTGAGGGCAAGTATTTACGAAGGCTATTTGGCTGACTTTTCACTTCCAGTATTTGTTAGCAACATTAGCCTCGTAGCTCCAGCACTAAATTAAAGAAGCAAAATTTGGACTCCAAACATGTCTTGACTGATCGTTGGCATCTGGGTCCAGTGGAGAATCATGAAAATTTGATTATTGCTGAATTATACTTGTAGCTCTGAACTATATTTATACAAATTTAATGACTGACACCTGGAGGAAAATAAATGATCTGACCTTTAGATACTCATTTTAGATACTGATTACCACATGATTTTAGACTGAGCTGAGTGTACCTGATGTCAGGGACATTGTCTGTAAGAGGTTTTACATAAAGAGGTGTTTAACTGTTCTGTGATCAGAGTTTACTAAAAATAGAACTGAAAAATTCTTAAGGATTTCGATTTTTTTTTACATTTGGCTGTAACTTTATTGACAATTATACTGTGTCCTTGGGGAATCTGAAAGGTGCTTATAAATGAACTTTTCTCATTATTCATTTATTAATTCTAAGTCTCACTATCCAGCCATTATGAATCAGGAGTTAAGAAAGTACACCCACTGCCAACCCAGACTTGTATAAGCTCCATGAAAAAGAACTGAGACCTTCATCCAACACTTCTGAGGTAAACTGAGGTGGTGTTACTGATCCTGAACTAATCATCACTGTGGTTTATGTGGCAGAGTTCTATCAAATCCTCGCTTAAAGGCTCCATTTGCTAATTTCTTGGCACTATTTCACAGGTAGAGTTTAATAGAATTAGAAAAACTGTTATCACCTCGAGGTTAAAGGAATTACTGGGTAGGATTTTTACCTTAAAATTACAGTTTCTGAATAATTGTGCTGCTCCACTGGGATGTAATAGTGAGAATAGAGCTTCTGTCTTTGCTACTCCATTCTCAGCACTGAAGAAACTGCACTATGTAACTATTGGATGTGGGTAGGATACTCCTACCATCCCCTCCTCCTTGATTTCAGGACAGTGTTTTAAAGCTGAATTACAATCTGCGACTGTAGAGGGAGCCCAGGAGCAAAAACACAAAATCTTACTATTAAGTATAATGAGAACAGTGGGACTGGAACAGAGAGATTTATTCTGCTAGTAGGAACCCAAACAGCACATCATACACACACACACACACTCTGGTACTCACATTCCAACCTTATCTCAGTCTGGAATGCCTTTACCACACACTCAAACACACACTACACATCATGAAACTAACTTTATCTTCTCTTTTTTTTTTTGCAATTATCTCTCATTTTGTCTGAATAAATTCCAAATCCTATTGAAAGTGTAGCTACTGAACCACACCACTGTGCATGCGTATGAGATCCGATGTTTGATTAGGATGGAACTTTGTGTCTGAGGTGTGCATGGACTTTCTATCTAAAATGAAAAAGAAAACATTCTGTACATTTCTACCCTGGTTCTGCCTTTTGTCTGAACTCTCGTTGATTTCAAACTGAAAGCAAACCTAATTTTAAAAGTAATACACTACGTGACTACGTTGGTATTCCTTTATAGCACAATGACAATATTAACCACAGGCTTCTACAGGTGAATCTCATGTGATGTACTGTGTAAGGTGTGTCAGAGCAGTTTTAAATGTTGTAATGCATGTATTAGAAACACTGTTAAGATCTGGGTCTTTCAGACACAGAGCCAAATTACACTCTCGAAGAACATAGAAACTAAAAACATGGAAAAGAAGATCGTATTTAGCAATGTAACACCTCTACAATAGAATCATGTGCAAAGTCCACAGTTTGGGTGGTGGATTAGTGGCACTGATGTGTTGGTGGAATATTAGTGGGTGTTGGTCTGGGATGAGTGGATCAGACACAGCAGTGCTACTGGAGTTTAAATCCCCCAGTGTCATTGCTGGACTGAGAATAGTCCACCAGCCAAAAACAAAGCCCACAGTGATAGTCCTACAATTAGATCAGAAACAGCAGTGTCTCCCTCTTTGGTTCACTTTGTAGATGTAAATTTAGAAACAGTAGCTCATCTGTCATTGCACAGTTTGTGTTGGTTCTCTAGTCCCATGTCCACTTAATGTCCACTCTGTTAGACCTACCTCCTAGATTTAAACTCTTTTTTGGTTGGTGGTCTATTCTCACTCCATTCATGACTCTATGCGTTTATAAACTCCAGTAGGCACTGCTGTGTCTAATCCACTCATTGTTAGGTCGTTGGACCATTCCCAGAACTGCAGTGACACTGTCGTGTTTTTGGACTCACCTTGAGCTCCTTGAAGAAGGTGCAGCTGCGAGCCCACTCCACGATGGAGAAGAGCGTCTGGTCTGCGACGTGACACATCAGGCCAAAGTTGGAGAGAGGTTCTGCCTTGGTGTCCCGGGAGTTCTGGTCCTGGAGGTGTGCCAGGTGAGTGCTGATTTTGCTGCGCACCTGCAGCTCGTCCTGTTCGCAGCGAATAAACTCCAGCACCAGTGCCGGCAGGGCGAGCCCAGCAGGGGGCACCAGCGGGCTCTCAGTCTGCGTGTGATCCCCATAAGGGAATCCCAGTGTGGAGTCAGGAGAGCTGGCAGCGGCATAGTGATCTGGGAACTCTGACTTGATGCCCCGACTCGGGAGGGACGGGTAAGGGTACTGTGATGTCAGAGGGGCGTGGCCAGGTACAGGTAAAAGGCCAGGTGTGTACAGACCGTAGTCCACTGTGGTGGTGGAGGAGGGAGTGCTGGTGAGGGTGTGTTTAGTGGTGGAGAATGTGTTTGTGAGGATGTGTTTGGGGCTGGAGATGGATGGGAGTGTGCTTCCAAAGCTGTAGTCCGTCTGAACGGGGGACTGTAGTGGGGGCGTAGTCTCCATCTTAAGTCCACTTGCCCGGATCAGAGCTTTCTTCTGCTGTTTCAGGGCTCTGTCTCTTTTATACATCGGCCCAAACTTGTTCCTGCCGCCCCGCATCCGGTCCGCCCGAACCGCTGGAGACAAACAGGAACAAACAGACCTTTACACACTTTACATTAGTACTCGACAATAGTTTAATTTCAATATACATCGCAATATAAAATATATCAATATACATTATTTACAGGGCGGCACGGTGGCGCAGCAGGTAGTGTCACAGTCACACAGCTCCAGGGACCTGGAGGTTGTGGGTTCATTTCCCACTCCGGGTGACTGTCTGTGAGGAGTTGGTGTGTTCTCCCCGTGTCCGCGTGGGTTTCCTCCGGGTGCTCCGGTTTCCTCCCACAGTCCAAAAACACACGTTGGTAGGTGGATTGGCGACTCAAAATTGTCCGTAGGTGTGAGTGTGTGAGTGAATGTGTGTGTGTCTGTGTTGCCCTGTGAAGGACTGGCGCCCCCTCCAGGGTGTGTTCCCGCCTTGCGCCCGGTGATTCCAGGTGGGCTCTGGACCCACCACGACCCTGAACTGGATAAGCGGTTACAGATAATGAATGAATGAATTAATTATTTACAGCATCTATCACTGACTGACGGCCATTACAAGGTGCTGCCATCAATTCATTGCATTTAATGTTAAAGTTAATTTTAAAATATTAATATTGACAAAGCCAATAAGTTCATTTTTGACAGTGATGTCATGTTCTTGTTTGTTTTTGGTTATTTTTCTGTGGCTTTTTCAACTGATATCAGAATCATATTGTATCGACTGAAATTTAGAAATATATCGTGATATAAATTTTGCCAGTATCGTCCAGCCCTAGTCTACATACTCATACATCTCTCACTCTTTCCCAAAACTCCGCACACTTTTTCACACTTTCTTTATATTCCCAAATTCTCTCTTACCCCAGAATGTCTCAGACATTCCCAAACCATACAACATTCCAGAAAAGAGACACATTCCTAAAAACATCTCATACATTCCCAATACACAAATTTCTAGGATCTCTCATATTCTCTGAAACCTCACACATATTCCCAAAGTCTGTCTGACATTTCTGAAACACTTCAGAAAGTTCCAAATATTCCTAGATATCCTCAGGTCTAACGCTTTCCCAAAAAAACCTTAGTCAACATATTGTACAACACCTTCCGAATTTCTAAAACACCTTCACAAAACCTCTTTTGTGTCCCAAAACCAAACAGATATTCTCAGAAATTCTTGAATAATCCCAGAAATCGTACACATTCCCAAACCCCGGAGACTTTCCTAAACGTTTGAAATTATCTGCTGAATCAGATCTGATCTGGTGCAGTGTGTAACCTCACTATGGTGTTCATAATAAAAAAAAAATATAACACCAAGTGTCCACACACACGGATAAACATTCCAATTCTGTTGGAGGGATTTTCACTCAGTGATGCAGGTGTCACGCTGTAGATTTTATGGACATTCTCATAAAGAGCGCTGCAGTGGTTTAACTTAATTTTAGTTGAACAAAATGTAACATATTTAACAACTCAAACCTCACACTTCTCAAATCAGCTACTGCCATGTTTCCACGGTGAGCTTATTCATTTGTTTATTAAATTGGCTTCCTAGTTAACGTTTTTTTTATATTAAAAAATTAATATGTCTATTTTAATATGCACATACTCCTATAATAATAATAATAATAATAATAATAATAATAATAATGAACAGGTTAATATATCCCAATCTTTAATTATGAAACAACATCAAAAATGTCAGATACTTCACTGAAAACAGGAAAATGTCTTTATTTTTATACAGAAGCTAAATGTAACAACGGTTATTATGCAACAACATCTATATAAGGTTTTTATGCAACCTGTAATACTGAATATATTATACAAAGTGATAAAATAAATACATTATTTATATATCATAAGATTTTGCAGACTATTCTTTTTTTGTATTAAATTGAATAGCATATTCAATGCTACTACTGATAGTACAACAACAGTAATAATAATAATAATAATAATAATAATAATCCTGATATAATTTGTGTTCTAACTGAAGCGCGTGTGTTTTGTGTTGTTCCATTAACTCACGCGCTGGTTAAAATTACCCTCGCGCGGATTAAAATAGACTCCTCCGTGAATGAATCCTTAACCTTGATCCAGCGCGAGCTCGCAGAAGGTGACACGCGAGAACAACGACCTTGTAACTCCTGCTGATAATTTCTCAGAGGCTTATATTTTATCATCTTCGTCTTCCTTTTCAGGGATCGTCGCGGCGCGTGCGCAAAAACGCAGCTGACACAACCACGTTGAAAAACAAAACGCGCCAAAACATTAGGAGATTAAAAAACTCTAATATAACATGAATTGGATAATTATAATAAATCAAAACTGAAACATCACATTTTGATTTACTTTTCTAAAGCTTTTGATTTACTAAATACATTTACTTCTTTTAATAATGTGTTGTTGTTGTTGTTTTTTGACACTGTGGTGTGCAGAACTGTGTTTACACCAATTCAGTGATATAAAATAAAAAATTATATACGGTCGTTTGGTTTAATAAAATAAGGATTCCTTATATATATTTGTGGGCTTTATTATCTATATTTTATATCCCTTTACCCCAGGATATTAAATACAGTAAACATTGAATAGGAATTCTGTTCAGTAAACCACTGCACACAGCTGTGTCCTGCTCCTTTAAATTATAAAATAATAGTAGACAATAACAAAAGCGACTCCGGTTCTTTAGCCTTGTATTAGATTTGACAGAAAGAGAAGCCGGTTCCTAACACGGTGCTGGCTGATACTGTAATAAATGTGTAAATATGTAACTGTGGGTAATTACTAAGAACTGTGTAATAACAGCGTTTACCCTCCAGCCTCATGCCGACGCTGAGACATTTCTGGAAGCGGCAGAAAGGGCAGCGTTTCCGCTGAGTTTTGTCGATCTTACACTCTTGATTCTCCCGACCACACACGTGTAGCGCTTATTATTCTGCACAGTCCTCTTAAAGAAGCCCTTAAACAAACACGCACAGAGAGAGAGAGAGAGAGAGAGAGAGAGAGAGAGAGAGAGAGAGAGAGAGAGAGAGAGAGAGAGAAAGAGAGAGAGAGAGAGAGAGAGAGAGAGAGAGAGAGAGAGAGAGAGAGAGAGAGAGAGAGAGAGAGAGAGAGAGAGAGAGAGAGAGAGAGAGAGAGAGAGAGAGAGAGAAAGAGAGAGAGAGAGAGAGAGAGAGAGAGAGAGAGAGTTTAATTTCTTTAAAATATACAGGAACTGAAAACCTAAGCCAGGAAAAAAGTGTAAATTTGGAACGTAAGAAAATGAATAAATAAACAATGACTGATTATACATATATATTACGTACAAAAAAATATATAATATTTATTTTAAAAATATAACGAATTTCTCTTACAAAATAAAAATAACATTTCACGCGGATGAACAATATCATATAAAATAATAATATAATAATCATACATTTCATATTAATACACTGACAGGGTACAATTTTAGGCATCAGAAAAAAATGTACAAATAAACTATTTATCTGTGTAAAAGGAAGGGTTTTCTTTTTCGCCAAAAAGTCCTTTATCAAAGTACACACACACGTTTATTATACACAAGACAATAATCAAATCAAATCAAATTTATTTATATAGCGCTTTTCACAACTGATGTTGTCACAAAGCAGCTTCACAGAATTCCAGTAAGACAAGATTTGACATGAAATGTAAAGACAAATGTAACAATAACAATAACGTTTCCTAAATGTTATTTCTGTGTGTTGGTACCTTGCAGCTCTCGCACGTGAGCAGTCCGTAGTGATATCCGAAACTTTATCACCACACACTGGACACAGCTCCTCCAGGTCCACACCATAACTGTACTCCATCCCCACCTGGACACACACACACACACACACACAGAGAGAGAGAGAGAGAGAGAGAGAGAGAGAGGGAGAGAGGGAGAGAGAGAGAGAGAGAGAGAGAGAGAGAGAGAGAGGGAGAGAGAGAGAGGGAGAGAGAGAGAGAGAGAGAGAGAGAGAGAGAGAGGGAGAGAGAGAGGGAGGAGAGAGAGAGAGAGAGAGAGAGAGAGAGAGAGAGAGAGAGAGAGAGAGAGAGAGAGAGAGAGAGAGAGAGAGAGAGAGAGAGGGAGAGAGAGAGAGAGAGAGGGAGAGAGAGAGAGAGAGAGAGAGAGAGAGAGAGAGAGAGAGAGAGAAATCCTTCAGATCACTCTCTCCCCCAACATCACACTCTGTCCGCCCCGATCCCTCCCAGTCCGTCCATCCCGTCCCCTGCGCGAGGCCCAAGGCTGTTTCAGAAAACACACTCCGTTTATAACGCTTTCCGTTTTTCTTATCCGTTGTATTGAATTCATGCTCACAGTAAATGCGTTTTAACTTAAGTATCTCTGTTTATTTTCTGTCACACGTGAGTGCATCAACCTGTAAGCGTGACGTGTTTTTGTCAATAAAGCGAAATGCACGCGTCACCACAGAACACTTGAATGCAACTCAGACCCTAGGTCCTAACACTCGTCCTAACACTCGTCCTAACACTAGTCCTAACACTCTAAACTTGACCCTAAAACTGACCCTAAAACTGACCCTAAACCTGACCCAAAACCTGACACCTACCCTCCATCTTACTGCTTGTGCCTCTCACTATTTACCAAAAAAAAAAAAAAAAACATGACACTGACGCGTTTATCCGAGTCGGTAAACACGTGCACGTTTAACACACCCGGGCTGTAATAACGAGACTTTACTAAATTAACAAAAAGCGGCTTTAAAAAAAGGCAATATTTATATGTTTTAATACGTAAAATCAGTAAATAAATACATACATTTAAAAACGTAGCGTTTAAATATTCCCAGAAAAATATTTCATTGTTTTCCATGGAGAGGATGCATTAATAATAATAATAATAATAATAATAATATAAAAGCATTAAATCGTTGTAAAATCGTCATAATAATAATATAATAATAATAATAATAATACATTGTATATTACTATAATTATAATTAATACGTTAATATTGTTAAAATATTAAATATTGCTAAAATAATACGTTAATATTGTTAAAAATAATAAGACAAAAAAAATACGTTGGGAACACGATGTTGCTTCTTTCATGGAGCAGATGTTAACTGGATGAACATTCTCATGCAGATGTCGGTCCAGATGTTGGTCCTACCTTCTGTCTGGTGCTCCGCGTGACTCCAGCGGTGACCGCGCGCGCCCTGAATCCAGACCGAGTTCACCGCTCACACCCTGCGGCTATAAGAGCACGCGCCAACACTCACTGCTGTGCTTCCCGCTCGCGGCGCTTTGGCCTCATCCGCGCGCGCCGTATAGCCTACACACGGGGAGCGCGACACCATCTCTTCATATGAACACACACACACACACACACACACACACACATACACACACACATAAAGAGAAAGGGACAGTGTGAGCGCGTGCAGCAGGTAGCGAAGACTGGGAGGGGCTACACGAGCCCCGACTCCCCATTATGGACCAGCCGCGCGAGACCTGCTTTTCTGTTATTAGAATTTCACACACACACACACGCACACACACACACACACACACACACGCACACACACACACACCAAATAATCCAATTATTATATTAATAACAACAATATTAACACAATCAAATTCACATTAGAATTAAAATACACTGATCAGCCATAACATTAAAGCATCGTCCTTGTTTCGACACTCATTGTCCATTTTATCAGCTCCGCTGACTACACAGGAGCACTTTGTAATTCAACAATTACAGACTGTAGTCCATCCGTTGCTTTGCATACTTTGCCAACCCCTTTCCCCTGTTCCCCAACGCCCAGGACCCCCACAGGGCAGGTGTGATTAGGGTGGTGGATCATTTTCAGCGCTGCAGTGACACTGATGTGTTGGTGGTGTGTTAGTGTGTGTTGTGCTGACACGAGTGGATCAGACACAGCAGTGCAGCTGGAGTTTAAACCCCTAAACGTCACTGCTGGACTGGCAATTGTCCAAGAATAAAGCTCACAGATGAAGGAGGACGACCAACACAAACTGTGCGGCCTACGAGTGGATCAGAAACAGCAGTCTCTCCTGGAGTTTTAAAACACTGTGTCCACACTTCTCACTCTTGTAGATATAAAGACAGAGACAGTAGCTTTTTCATAGGTTTTAGGCTATATTAAATACATTCTTCACGGATGTCTAGAGTGGTGTAGAATGTTGGAATCTCTTCCAAGATGAGTTTTTTTTTGGGTTGTTTTAACGTCACGTTCCAGTGAAAACACTGACCAAAATTTTTCAAACGGTTTATATTCTTGTTTCCAATAGAGCGCGTGCGCTTCTTTTAGCGCCATCAACAAGTGATTTTTTCTGCCTCTACACACACACACACACACATGCCCGCATGCCGCTCGCGCTCGCACAAAGAATGTTTCATTCTTCAGTCTCGCGCACAAGTGTCTCCATATGGCGCGTTTCCCATCAGCCTTTGTGCCAGTCACTCAATCAGCAGCGAGCACACGCGCAGAGGCGACAAACACACGCGCGAGCGCCTGATGGAAACTGCGTGGGCTTTACACCTGTGTCGCGAGCCCGTGGCACTAATTAACGAGAAGGTCATTCATTATCTATTGACCCTTTAAACGGCAAAAGACCCGTATGTAGACTCACGCTTCACTGCAATTCCATTACCTCTTTAAACATTTTCTTTTTAAAATAACATTAGATTCTGAGATTATTATTAATATGAATAATAACAAATTAAATTATATATAAAAATGTATATTGAAAAATAACATTAGATTTCACACATTTCTTATTCAAATTTGCCTCGCCACCTTAAAAGATGCAGCAGTTACTGATTAGTTAACACCAGAATGTGACTGTCATAACATTTAAGGTGGAGCACAGGCATCAACATGTAACAGCTGTAACATTTCATGTGGATGTCGTAGGTCTATCAGAATTTAACTGAGCAGCATTTAAGATGGATCTCGGGTATCAGAATGTAACTGCCACAGCCTTAACTCTGGGTCTCAGGTACTAGAATGAAACTGCCACAACATGATCCAGTGAAGGTCGATAGAGGGCGCTCAATAGCCCCATTTTATTCGAGAGAAAGGAGAAATGTAACCCCACACGAATATAACATTTGGGAATTGGCTTGAAGTTGGACTGTTTGCACCTTAATGTAACTGCTACCGCATTTAAGGTGGCAGGGGAAGTTTCCTTAATTTTGCGAATATAAACCAGTTTCAACCTGATTTTTGTTCCTGTCAGAGCTCCGAATGAAAGATATTTGGTGAAAAACTGGCGTGTCCACTTGAGTTTTCATTTTCATCAGGAAATGCATAATCACAGTGAAAAAAAAATCCTACTGTTATCATAAATATCGGGTGAGTTTGAGCTCCTCAGCCTCTCGAAATATGAAGTCAGTATCGCTGAGTTATAAAATTGTAGTTGTACACACAATGTCATGTCATAAATCAGATATAAGCTCCCTTCTGAAGCACACTGAAACTGCCCTAGATATAACTGACAGTGATGCTGTAAAATGCTAACAATGGTAATGTGTATATCCAACAACGAGTCTGTACCCTCTACATCACCTCATGAAGACTCCTTATTTAAAATGTCAGAGTTCAGTACTGTAAACATCCATCCATCCATCCATCCATTATCTGTAAGCGCTTATCCAGTTCAGGGTCACGGTGGGTCCAGAGCCTACCTGGAATCATTGGGCGCAAGGCGGTGTACTGTTAACAGTGAAATTTTATTTGACACAGTTAGTCATCTCAAACCATCCACTTGCAGTCAGAAACACTACAAACCAAATTTTTAAAGAGACCTACTCCACATTGTTAACACCTCACTCATGTTGAGGGTCTTACCGAGCTCCTCACTAAAAACTGCAGTTGTAAAGCCTCTTCTAAAAAAGAAAAATTTAGAATCCTCTCAGATAAGTAACTACAGGCCAATTTCTAATTTACCGTTCATGGGTAAAATCACTGAGAAAATAATTTTCAGGCAAATCACTAGTTTCTTGTCCATAAACAGTAGACAAATTCCAGTCCAGGTTCCGGTCTAATCACAGTACTGAGGCTGCTTTAATCAAGGTAAGTAATGACATTTGCTTAAATACAGAGGCTGGAAAGGAATCTCTTCTTGACCTTAGTGCTGCCTTTGATACCATTGACCATAAGGTTCTTATAGATAGACACGCAAACTGTTTCGTTTCTTACCTGGAAGGAAGCAGCTTCTATGTAGAAATAGAAAATAATATTTCAGAGAACATACCAGTGACCTGTGGTGTTCCCCAGAGCTCTATTCTTGGTCCACTTTTATTTAATTTATATATTCTTCCAATCTTGGTCAGATTCTACAGGACTATGGGCTGTCCTATCACAGTTTTGCAGATGATACTCAGATTTACATGGCCCTGTCCCCAAACGACTCTGGTCCAGTTGACTCATTAAGCAAGTGCCTTGAACACATCACTAACTGGATGGGACACAACTTTCTGCAGCTAAATAAAGATAAAACTGAGATTATACTGTTTGGGAATAGCACTGAGAGACAAAGATTGGCTACGTATCTGGACTCGAGAGCCCTCAAATCTAAAGAACTGGCTCGCACCCTTAGTGTATTAATGGACTCAGATCAGTTTTAGTCTCATATTAATGCTGTTACTAGATCAGCATTTTTCTTCTGATGTTCAGAAGAAAAATGATGATTAAGAACATCAGTAAGATTAGAGATTTTCTGACTAAACCAGACCTGGAGAAATTTATCCATGCCTTTATTTCCAGCAGGATTGATTATTGTAATGGTCTCTTAGCTGGACTTCCAAAAAAGACCATTAAACAGCTTCAGCTGATTGAAAATGCAGCTGCCAGAGTTCTCACTCGGAGCAAAATAAGAGATCACACCCACCCCCCACCCTCATCCTCAAATCCTTACCCTGGAGACCAGTCTGTTACAGAATAGACCTTAAGGTGTTATTACTGGTCTATAAATGTCTAAATGGGGTAGGACCAGTGTATTTATCAGATCTGCTACAGAGATATGAGCCGAGCAGAGCTCTCAGATCTTTAGGAAGTAGTCAGTTAGTCCTTCCTCAGGTGAAAAGTAAACATGGAGAAGCAGTGTTTAGCTCCGGTGCCGCTTTTAAATGGAACCAACCAACTGAGAATATTAGAAGAGCCCTGACTTTAGACACTTTTAAATCAAGACTTAAAACATTCCAGTTTTAAAATACTCAGCACTTTTATTCAGTAACGGCATTTTAGTTCTGTTCTTTTATTGTATCATTTTAAATAGATTTTTATCATGTTTTCTTTTATTCTTTTTATGTATTTCCTTTTATTGCAATTTCTCTTGCTTTTGATTTAACTGTTTCTTCTGTAAAGCACTTTGAATTGCTTTTGTATGAAAGGTGCTCTATAAATAAACTTGCCTTTAGATATTGGTATCCAGTTGTAAAGAGTAACAGCTGGTGTATAATGGAAATCATTAAATTTTCTAATAAATGTGGTATTAGCCTTTCACCCCATGATTCTAGGTAGGCTCTGCTTCCACCACAACCCTGAACTGGTTAAGCGGTTACAGACAATTCATGGATGAATGAAATGTGGTATTACTTTTGATATTTTATCAATATTAATTTAATAAATAAAGTCCATGCTAACAATTTATAACAATATAATAGCATATAATATATATATTTGTAAATAAGGGCAGTACAGAGCTGCAGGTATCTTCAGGGACCTGGGGTTGTGTGTTTGAAGCCTGCTCTGGGTGTCTGTGAGGAGTTTGGTGTGTTCTCCCTGTGTCTGTGTGGGTTTCCTCCGGGTGACTATCTGTGAGGAGTTTGGTGTGTTCTCCCTGTGTCTGTGTGGGTTTCCTCCGGGTGACTGTCTGTGAGGAGTGTGGTGTGTTCTCCCTGTGTCTGCGTGGGTTTCCTCCGGGTGACTGTCTGTGAGGAGTGCGGTGTGTTTTCCCTGTGTCTGCGTGGGTTTCCTCTGGGTGATTGTCTGTGAGGAGTGTGGTGTGTTCTCCCTGTGTCTGCGTGGGTTTCCTCCAGGTGCTCCAGTTTCCTCCCACAGTTCAAAAACACACTTTGGTAGGTGTATTGGCGACTCAAAAGTGTCCATAGGTGTGAGTGAATGTGTGAGTGTTTGTCGCCCTCCGAAGGACTGGTGCCCCCTCCCCTTTAAATAATTAAAATGCATGGGTTTAATAGGGTTTTTGCCACTGTACATTTCCTATTAAGTATCTGTTATTTATTTAAAACCTTTTTAAAATGTTGTTGCATGGGTCAGTTTTCCCTGTAATTGAAAATATTTATGATAGGGTTTTTTTGTTGTTATTGTTTTTCTTTTTATAATAATGTTAAATAAATAAATAAATAAATAAATAAACGAATACTTCAGCTGCATAGTCACACATGCTTGGAGGAGAACACTGACTGCCAGTTATGTCCACAGTGGTTTGGCTAAATGAAGGGAGGAGGAGGGCCACCCAGCTCATCCAATAGTGTGGCCAAGTATTGCTATTCATTCATTCATTCATTCTCTGTAACCTCTTATACGGTTCAGGGTCACAGTGGGTCCAGAGCCTACCCAGAATCATTGTGCATAAGGCAGGATGTGGAAAGGTTGTGTGTTCAACTAAGCTTTAATTAAATTAGTAATCTGTAATTTATTATATATAGGAATCAAAAATTATAACCAAAAATCTTTAAATGATATCAACCCATATTAAGAGCTAATGGAATTTGTAGCTGTGCTCTTTCATTTCACACACAGAACACACTCTCTGGATGCTGTGTGCGTTGCTAAGCAACAGTCATTGCTACAGACTTCACTCTCATCACCAGGACCCTTTTCACCACTGTCCCAGCCCACTCACAGCTCTGCCCACCGCCCTCCTGGAGTCAGTGGTTCAAGCCTTGTGTGGTGGAGGCTAGTTACAGGTGTTAGCTTCGAGAGGAGATGATCTAATCTTAACCCACTGCAGCTCAGGAGCTAGTGACATTCCTCAGCACAGCACTGGAGGCTGGATACCAACAAAACAGGGAAATGAAATACCGAAACCTATAACTGCATTTGAAATAAAAACCTCAAAAATGTCATGAGAGTTGAAAAAACATTTTTTCAGCATAGATTTATAAAGTATTTTGGTCTTTCACTGCAGGGGCATGAATTTCATTTCATTCGAGGTACAGTAAACAGTAACATTTCTCAAGAGCAGCTCCAGAGGGGGAGACAAAGCATTGCAGTTTTAATGCTACAGGTAGTATGTTCAACTAGTAATACCAAGAACAGCCTGTAGATGGTGCACCGCAAATGGGCATAGTGGCGTGATCTCATCTAACAGATATATAGTGGAAAACCATCCTCAAATCTCAGTCTGTGGAGGGGGAAGACACCATTGCTTAGTAAAAGCAACTTTGAGCCCTCAGACAGCACTGCATCAAAATCTGTCATGCTACTCGATGCAAAACCTTTATCTCTAATAAAAGTAACTTTCATTACAGTTAAAGAAACACATTCATGAGTCTCACAGAAGAAAAAAAAACACTTTTCAAGATCAGTCTCATCAGTTAAGCACCTGCTGTATCACAAATATTCTCTGCAGCTGATAAAGGGTAAAATAAACACACACACACACACACACACACACACACACACACACACACACACACACAGTAATTGCATTTGTTTATCAGTGAGTCCAGGTGTTAGGATTTTCAGCCAAAAGGAACTGAAGAATTTGTTGTAAGGGTCAGAATGGTCAACAAGCGTGTGTGGCATTGACTCCTGCTCTGGCCCTGTGCTGGTTGCCATAATGACATTGACCAGTGTCCCCCCCAAAGACCTTTAAAGCCTTGAGCCAGTTACTGAAGCAGTGTGTGCGTTGTTTGTGTATGTATGGGTGAGGGAGAGAGAGAGAGAGACTTTGGTAGATCACTCATTGAAGTGAGTATAGTATCTTAAACTACATCCAAGCACGGTAACTTCACTTAATAAGTACATTTACCCCATTGATTCATAGTAATTTCCTGCCTTTTAAGATCAACGTTAGAGTCAGGCTACTTTTAGATGAGTTAAAATGGCTACCTGTGTAGGGTTAAGGCAAGTGTTCATGAAATTACACCAGGTTAACCTAATGTCCCCATGATGCTTGGAAATGAAAGTATGGGTTTGTGTGTGTCAAGGTCATTTTCTAGCTTCATTTGTTATCTGATTCATCACTTTCACAGGTTTTTCTACACCCAGGACAGATAAGAGAACCTGTGTGTGTGTGTGTGTGTGTGTGTAAGAGGGAGACAGAGAGAGAGAGAGAGAGAGAGAGAGAAAGAGAGAGAGAGAGAGAGAGAGAGAGAGAAAACAAGGCATATGGGTTTATGGGCTGTTAGTGTTCAACTGTAGAATCGGGTGAATAAGAAGTTTATGAGAAGGAGGGCACTGGCTGTGTGAGGAGAAGCTCAATCTTGCCAACATTAATATGAAAGATCTACACATTTCTGACATCTCCATGCCCTCCTCCAGCACAGATTTCACATTAGGAACACCAGGTAAGTGACACAGCTGTAGGAAGCCATAATTCTCTCCAGTGGAGACACACTAAAGAAGCATGGGAATAAAGAGAGGAAGAGAGACAGAAGCAGCTAATGCTAAAAACAGCTCCTGTGCCTGCTCTCCCAACAGGAAAGGGAGGGGCCTAATGAGGATACAGCTGCTTGAGTTGCTTTAAATAATGATGTGATGATTCAGCATCTGGACGTATCTCTCTGTTCTCTCTCGCTCGCTGTTTCTCTCACTCTGTGTGAGGTGAGTGTATTTTGGGTGAATGTCTGACAGTGTTTATATTACAACTTCGGACTTCCAAGCGACCCCCATGATCGATGAGAGATAGATAGAAAGAGAGGGAGATAAATAATGAGAAGATAAGACGGTTCATGGTCATATCCAGAGTGTTTAAAGTGTCCACTCAGCTGCTGAACTGGACATGCTTCCTCAGCTCAACGCTGAGCTCAGCTTTAATAAACACTTCATGAAGAAATAAATCTTGTGTGTTAGGTTTCTGCAGCTTTCTTCAGCCAGGATATTAGAAGAATATTCAAATACTCAGTGAGTGGAGTGGTGTATATTGTTGTCATTAACAAAATCCGCTTCCGACCCCTACTTTAATATCCCTCACTCCAAGCTGCACCATGGCTCAAAGCACGGCTTCGCTCACTAACCTGCTAACTAGCTTGCTAACTAAGGGCACAGAGTATACACAATTAAACCAGTTTGAGTGGAGGTGCTCTAATTTCAGGTTCAAAGCTGATAAAATGAACTGTGGCATCGCCTCACTTTGTTGTGTGTTGTTTTAGCATGTTAGGCAGTTTTAGACTTTTATGTTAATGAGCCTGAATACAGGGGATTAGGGAGAGCACTGTTTTTCCTGCTGGAGCCGGAATGTGGTGGAGTATTGCCTTTATCGATAATCACATTTATCCAAAAATATCAGAATCTCAAAATTATAACCATATTTACATACCCAATGGACAAATATCTGAATACCCAACAATTGTTCAGAAAATCAGCTCTCAGCACCCACTGTAAAATTAAAGCTGTACTTTGGCTCCCAGCATGGCTCCGCTCACTGTATTGTTCGCTAACTCGTGCATACTCTGTGCCACTAAAAACATGGAGTGTACACAAATAAACCAGAGCTTCTTGTAGGTGTTTTAATTTGAGGTGTAAAGCTGGCAAAATTAACTGTAGCTTTGCCATGCTTCGTTGTAAGTAGATTGCTGTAGCGTTCGGCTATTTTCGGCTTCGTTCAAGACTTTTATGTTGACAAGGCTGAATACATTTGGAGTGGAGGGTTGCCTTTATCTCCACATTTATCCAAAATAACAAATATCTGAATCTCAAAATTATAAACCAAATACCTACACCATGAATGAATATCTGAATATTGCGGCCAGCCAATACCCATATTCATATAGGGATTTACACAACAGAAAGTCGTCCCAAAGCAACTACAAAAAGATCCAGGTCCAAGCCTCCTAGAACAAGCCAAGGGCAACAACTCCCTTAGCACATGAGGAAGAAAGACAGAGAGGAACCAAGACTCATTAGGAACCCATCCTCCTCTGGTCGACACCGGGAAACAGCAGCAGAAAAGAACTGACAGGGATGATGAGTTATAGTAATAGTGATAGTAATGTGAAGGTAAAATATTAGTGATGAAGATGTATTAAGGAGCAGGGGGTGCTCAGTGATGCTTTAGGCAAAGCCAAGGTCTGGAACAGGACAACACCAGAGAAAGCAACAGGTCGACTAAGTTCACTACAGGAGGTGCTGGCACTGTACCATTAGGAAGAGGAGTTCTCGGCCTGTATGCTTTTGATTTCTGTGCATCACATGAACAAAAAAAAAGTAACATATTTACTTATTAAAATATTGCTGACATTTATATGCTTTGTCTTATTTATTATCTTTTCGCTCCTTTTGTTTTTTAGTTCAGCTCATGTCTGCTTATTTGAGTAATTTTTAACGTAGTCATTAATTATTTTATTTTCCTATCATTTTATTTTGCCGTTACCATTTATAATAAGTTCCATTTAATTTTAGTGTGTATTTACTCTCATGTATTAATTTTATTCCTGAACTATGAAGCACTTTGAGATGCTTTGTACATTAGGTGTTCTATAAATAAAGTGTATTATTATTATTATTATTATTATTATTATTATTATATTCATTGTCTTGAGTGAAACGGAGTGTTTTACTTTCACATTTACTTTATGTAATATTGAAGTTATTTAAAGCGTGTTGTCCCTGTTCGTTAAGTCAAAATTCAAAAAGGAAATCCTGCTGATGAATACCGTTTATTTCAGAAGAGATGTTCAAGGTGTGTGTGTGTGTTTGTGTATAATGCCCTGTGATGGACTGGAGCCCTGTCCAGAGTGTGTTTCTACCTTATGCCCAGCAATTCTGTGTAGGCTTTGGCCCTACCCTGACCTTGAAAAGGATGAAGCAGTAAACAGAAAATAAGTGTTTATATATAAATAATGAATGAATGAATGAATAAATGAATGTTCACAGTGTATGTGTCCACAAACATTTAGCCACAGAGTATCTATTTTGATATATACAGCTTTATGAGGCACTTTCATCTATATGGCATCATGAAGAAAACATTGATCAACAATAGGGCGCTCTGGAGCAGCTATACATGAGTCTAAAGTCACCCTGCTCAATACCAAGTGTCAGCTAAAGGGGTACATAGTCCCTAGCATTCACTATTTTCTTTTTTTAATGCTGTACTTTAATTTTAGTCACGAGAATCAGATGGGTGAATAGGACTAGGCCGGTACCTATAGGATCCGTCCCCATGGAATGTTCCCAGAATGAAAGGGATGCAGCAGGAAGGACATAAAGACACAGAAATGTATCTATAGTTAAAGAAATGAATTTATTTAAAAAATATATGTCTCCATTATCAACATTATCAGCCCTCTTTGATAACATAAACCCAAGGCCAGGTCCAGAGGTCATCACTCTCCGCACAAAGTGGTGGCAGAGCTGCAGGGCCTCTTTCCAATCAAGCAGAAGAACATCTGATTCCAGCTGTTCAATCAGTCGCTGCAAGAAGGTTGGAATGTGCAGCGTGACTCTTTGTGGATACGAGCGCTGACCTCTGGTCAAGTTCCCTTAGCCTTTACAGATGAATCCATTGCCACATTGCTGTCTCTGTGCCAGTCATTCCACCGATGTTTAACTCTGCATTTGGAGTTTAAAACAGGAGGATCACGCTTTAGCCTCTATATCTACACTTAAGAGTCAATAAAAATTGTAAAAATGTTTATAAATATAAATTATTCTGGTGGTAAAAGTAAAAATAACCAGGTACAAATAAACAGTTTATCATCACAACCCATTTTCTGATGAGACATTTTCATGTGGACCACATCTCTGCAGATGGAGGAGAATGGATGATGTTTTCGTCTGAAGGAGGTAAGGTGTGAGCTGAGATTATTGATCTGTTTTAGGGTTTGAGCTCTTACTGATCTGAGACGATTCAGCTTGAATCCTAACAGCAGAGAAAGAAAACCTCCAGTTTCTTTTTCTTTCTTTCTTTTTTTTTTTTTGCATAGTTGGAGATGTCTGTACATTGGATTGTTCCTCTCTTTCTTTCTTTCTTCCTTCGCCTTCTATGAATACACTAAGAGGATCAATATAAGCTGAGACACAGGTCTGAGTGTGTGTGTGTGTGTGTGTGTGTGTGTGTGTGTGTGTGTGTGTGTGTGTGTGTGTGCGAACATTTGTATTTCAGTGGAAGGAAGAATTTAGGCACATGTGAATGAGCCATACACCATACAAGGGCCCAAATCTTAATTTTGTCTTGATACATTTGGCTAATGAAGTCATCATTTTAAGACCATTGTTGTGCACAAAAGAGGGAGTAGGGAACCATTTGAAATTTAGCCAGACACAGAGAACGCCTGTTAGTACAGTATCTACAATGTAGGGCAACTAACAAGTGGTGGACTAACAAGTTTTGTGGAATTCTTTCCTGCGGTGGTGAATGGAACCAGGTGTCTCTGTTTCTCAACACATATCCAGCACTTTATTTACTCTCCACAAACAGTAGTGATACTGACCTCAAACCAAGAGCCATATATGGAATGGTGACTATATATGACTATATATATAGTATAATTTTTTTAAAACTGGCACAAGTAGGATAGGTATTGATTCAACATCATTGCCTGGGCGTACTAAGGTTTATGTGTGTGAATGTCATCAAATTTTGCTATCAATACTCCTATGTACTCCTGTCGCTGCAGTAAAGAGGAACAAACTCCTGATTTGTACCCTTCATTTTGGAAGAACTGCTGGAGGGGACTTTTGAGCTCTTGCTGCTCCCTGGTGGTCAGATATGGCCCCTTAACACAGTTAACATATTTTGTGTTGACCATGATAGCCCCTTTACGCTCCTGCTTGTTGTTCCCCAGACAGCGAGCATATAACGGTCCACTGGCATAAAATGGCCGGCACACCACTGACTGTAGACCACTGCTGGTCCACCATCGGACCACTCAGATTACTGTCCTCTACAGGATAGAACTCATTTATAATCTCCTCAAACAGAGTTTACATTCACAGAGACTTTTATTCTGGAAAACAAACTAATACAAATATTACCAACAGCTATGAGAGATATAATAATGAGTATAAGCCTGATATAAAATGATTATGATAAAAATGTTGACACTGTGCTGGATTAAAATTATTTACTAATATATATAAAGAATAACAAAAAAACTAATGAAAGAAATAAAATGCAAATTGGACTGTGAATGGAAAAGTACTAAAATGTGGCATTTTGTCTAAAATCCTGTCTAAAATCCTAAAAACACTAGTGGACCTCCAACTTTGCCCTCAGTGGGCCAACAGTCTCCATCTCCTTTCTATCAGGGTCTTGATAAAGAAAAAGGCATAGAAATTAATTACAAAGCAGTGTGTGATGGACTTTGATGAGTGCAACCAGAGAGGCTGATTTAACACAGTTTAATCCTCTCTCACTTTTAAAGAAAAGGCATTAATACAAGATACAAGATTAATACAAGTTAACGCTTAGGATACGAAATGGGACAAAACCTAGCGACAACTTAAGGAATGGGGGATTTGTTTCTTATAAATAACTTTCACATATGTGATTCTGTAATTCTGAATAAAGGTGAGATTTTAGAGGTTTTGTTTCACGACCGGGGGGAGATTTAAAAATATTTTTTCGAGGCCTACATTTCTGGCTGACACTCACACACCAGGCGACATTTTACAGATCAACATATTCACCACCCTTCGATTCAAGAACGTGTTAAAGCGATAACGCTGTGTATGGTATGACCGGGTGTATTTTATTTAATATAACCTGGGACAGGATTCAACTACATTAAAATTATGTAAAAAGAGCTGTAGGGCTTAGTGTGAAATTTGGGACAGGACCCTCTCTAACTCACTACAGCAGTAAAGGACGCTCAATGCTGCACTTCCCGGAAACAGAGGCTCAGTGAGACTAAAGAAATGGCGACTGTGTCTGTGTGCCTGCCTCAGCGCGGAGGTTTCAGTTTCGAAAACAGTAAGAGGTGAGGAAAACGGATAAATAACTTATTCCATTTACATGTAGGGCTTCATATCTTGTTTGTCGAAGGAAAAGCGTTAGTTGTATCTGCTTATGAAAGGCGTAATTTAAGTGATTGTCTAAGTGACCACGGCCTGTGTGAATGACTCAGGAAATTTCATTGAATCTAAAACGCGGCGAGAATAATGCGGACTCTATTACTGTTACTGTTCACTTATTGGTGCGGGTTTATTTTACCAAGCGGTATATTTTTTCCGAGTGGTTAAGGTGTGTTCTACCTCGGCATTGTAGTTTTGTAGTTCAGATTAGCCGGTAACCTTTAGTAAACCGAAGTTGGCTCCGTTTTCTAATTGGCCATTCCACCTTAAACGTGCCTCAACTACGTTCAAGCGCTTGAAACTACTGCTATAGCTCCAGCGCCATTTAAGGAGGAACGGAGAATTAGGAGCTGAGTCATGAATCATTTGTTCCGCTACCGGCGGACTTTAGAAAATATTCTTTTAACTCCTATATATAATACATTTGACATGAATACATTTTATTAATTTAAATTTGTAATAAATATTTATAAGGGAACATTACAAAAACACCCTTAAACCACCGCCAGTAGAAAGACAGTCCTCTTAGTTGGTGCTAGCCACTTTTTTTTGACAGGTTTAAAGTTATTATTTAAAAGAATCCTTTTAGAATAAGAAACAAATATAAGTGTGGGGTAAATATATAGAAACTGGACAAACGAAAAAAGCTTTTGTTGTGATATTTTTACAAATTGGTTTGTAATATTTTCCATTTGTTTTTCTCAAGTGTGATTATAAATAAATACTTGGATCTAATCGCCTAGCGCTAATCGGGGTTAATAAGGCACAAATAAATATCTAAAAGGTCTAAAATGTCTTTATTTTACAGGCATTAAATTCAAAATAGCACATTTTAAATAAAATTCGGGTTTTATGTTTGTTTCTTCAATAAAAATGTATAGATATTTAGTGATTGGGTTTTTTTTGTTGCTGTTGTTGTTTTTAATACAAATAGTGAATAACCAAATTATTTTAAATATAAAAATACATTGACTGGATCATTTGGGGAAATTATTTGTTTTAAATTTTAAATACATTTTATCCTTAGTTACTTACATTTGATAAGGTCTGTTCTGACCAAAATACAGCTAAAGCTTTAAAGTGACCTACTCAGTGTCCATTTTATCAGCTCCACTGACGATACAGGTGAGATTTATGGTCCACCCATTAGAGCATAGTTCATATGTTTCATAGTTCATATGCATTTTTATCCCAGGTGAACATGTGGTGTTAGGTTATGGAGGATCAGTGTATGTATATCTTATTTACATATGTATTTATTTTATGTCATTGCTCAAAAAAACCCTTTGCAGACTTTTTTGACATAAACAATAACAGTCAACATTGGCAAGCCACTTGCCTGTATTTCGAAATGTATTTGCATGATTAAATTTCAGCCACTGAATTTGAATGATATAGATCTTAATGCAGGCTGTTTGGATTTCTTCGCTGCCAGATGGAATATATATATCTCAAAATAACAATTTTACAGGAGAAAGAAAACACATTCTTAAATTTCAGTGAAAGTAAATGTAAATATATTTAAATCCAAGTAATTTTGCAGCATTTCTATTGGTCCATTCACACGGTGCGTTCAACTGTTGTAGTAAACGGAACGTCCACAAACATGGAGATGCATGTTTTTATTTGTAAAGTGATGATTCATGTGCATTGTTAGAAAATGTATTAGAACTCTTGGAAGTATCGAGACATGCACATTTATTTGTCTTTAATGATGTGGGGCTTCGTTTATGAAAAGCAATCACAGTTCAAAGCATCAGTCAACAGTATGAAAATGTGTTTAAATAACAGTACTTTCCCAAACTGAATATATTAATTGTCTCTTTAGGAATGCTCTTATAGAAGCTAATCTTGAGAAGCTTGGGTGCAGTGTTCCTGCAGCTCGCAAAACTGGCACCACTATCTGTGGCGTTGTTTTTAAGGTGAAGCAGTTGGTTTTAAATAACAGTTTAAAATATAATCTTAATATTGAGTTTCATGTTCTGTTGGATTGTGTTTTGTTGGCATCGTTAAAGGTCCATTGTAAACTGTGAAGTGTATTTCATAATTGTGTGTGTGTGTATAAGGAATATTTAATTTCTAATTTGTAAAAATGTATTTTTTTATCGTTATACTCTACATTTTTTTTATTTTACTGTTTGTTTACATTGTTTAGGATGGAGTTGTGCTGGGAGCTGATACAAGAGCAACAGAAGGAATGGTTGTAGCAGATAAAAACTGCTCCAAGATTCACTACATCTCTCCCAATATTTAGTAAGAGAGACATACACACTTGTTTATCTGTGACATTTATGCTCTGTATTATGTTCTTACTTTGTTTTATGGCTTAAATTACTAAGAATTAAACCACAATCGCTGAAATGTGGTACAGTTTCTATTTGTTGGGTCACATTTGTTATGACTACACTGATGCACAGATTGAGAAAATTCACCAGAAGCATTTCATCTGTCCACTACGACGGAGTTTTAGGGCCACAGCGTTGGGAAAAAAAAAAAAAAAAGATTCCGTAACTAAAGTCAGAATTCCGAGGAAGCCTTATGCATGAATTATTTATTAAATGCATTCACACGACATGACGCAGCCCCTGACTGTAATGCATAAGACTTTAGTTTTTTGTACGAGTCCGAGCCGCAACGCGATGAAGCCTCGTGGGCACCTGGATCCATCATTTTCGTGATCATTAATTGTATCATGTGAAACTACCTGCCATGGGTTCATGCACCGATTCAGGGTTTAAACACTAATCACACTGTTGTCCTGATGTGGAAGAGAACTGGGTGTTTATTCCTGAAATCTATACCATAGCATAACTTAAGCAACACACTGCATTTCACAGTTACACTGTGTCTGCTCCATTATATGCAGCGAATTATTCAGAGATTTTTTTCTCAGAATTATTGAGTTTTTTTTTCTCGGAATTCTGACTTTAATCTTGGAATCTTTTTTTTTTTTTTTTTTTAAAGCTGTGGCCCTAAAACTCTGTCGTAGTCCACAGCACTCAGTAGTAGATTAACTGATATATTTAAAGGGTAGTTCCGCTAGAGTGGAAGATACATAAGACATTTTAATTATGGTTTAAACTAAAGTTTGAGCAATTCAGATTTCACCAAGAATTCTGACTACAAGAAATTATACCTTTTACACAGTGCACTCCATCTATTGTAGCAGACTTTGGAGACATGCAGTTGCTCAATGTTTTGCAGATCTTATCAAACCAATGAAAATACAGAGAAAGCACATTGAATCAACACTACCCCAAACATCTCTTTTTATTGGCCTTTTTTCTGTATTTCTTTTGTTGTATTTATTTATTCATAATTTAAAGTATGTCTACTTTAGGTTGAGAAAGTGCCTAGTATAGGCTTTTTTGGACTTTTCCTGGAATATTTTTTATTATTTTTTTTGTTTGTTTATTTTCTGTACTTCAACTACTGTGCATATAATAAATAAATAAATAAATAAAACACATTGATCACAATAACTAAATGGATCATGATAATGTTAAAGTGTCGTAATACAGCTCTTATCTAACAGTAGCACTAACCGTATAATTTAACAGTATAATCTAACAATATAATTGTTGCCAAGACCAGCAGCAAAATAATCTTTATCAACTGACAATCATCTGGATTGAGAAAAAGTAATTGCAAGTGTGTGTGTATTTGTATGTGTGTGTGTAGCTGTTGTGGAGCTGGCACTGCGGCAGACACTGAGATGACAACTCAGTTGATCTCGTCCAATCTAGAGCTGCACTCTCTCTCCACCAACCGTCTCCCAAGAGTGGCCACGGCGAACCGCATGCTCAAACAGATGCTCTTCAGGTGATCAGCAGCACATTCTTCTTTTCAGTTTCTCTCTCTGTGTTTACACTAGAACTGGGAGCTTTTGGTTTGGTTCTGTGATTGACTTTGTGTGTTCATCTTTGCGGTTGTTTGTAGGTATCAGGGCTATATCGGAGCTGCACTAGTGTTGGGTGGAGTGGACTGTAACGGACCGCACTTGTACAGCATCTATCCTCACGGCTCAACAGACAAGCTTCCCTATGTCACTATGGGTGGGTCTTTCTGGCTTGAACATGTACAGTTTTTAAACCAGACAACGCAGTTCCAGTGAGAGAGCACTTTTTACAAAACCCACATTCCCCTTACAGCTACTTACATCAGTAGTAGAACAGTACATTTCACCATGTTGTTTGTTTGACTGTGTGTTTATAAAGATATGTCATTTGTGTTTGTCTTGTTTGATTTGTCAGGTTCTGGCTCTCTGGCTGCGATGGCTGTTTTTGAAGATCGCTTCAAACCCAATATGGAGGTAAGTGTCACTTGAACTTCAACTTGAACGTGATTTGTCTACTCACAGTGAAACATTGTGAAGCTAATTGTGTGTGTGTCTGTGTGGGTTAGGAAGAAGAAGCCAAGCGCTTGGTGCGAGATGCGATAGCAGCTGGTATCTTTAACGACCTCGGCTCTGGAAGCAACATCGATCTGTGTGTGATCACCAAAGGCAATGTGGATTACCTGCGCCCCCATGATGAGGCTAACAAGAAGGGCATCAGGTCAGTATTTAGCATGCCGTAGATCACCCTACACTCACATATGGGGCTTTTCCACTACGTGGTACCTACTGTACTCTGATCTATTTGCATCTTGCTCCCTGATTGGTTTTCCACCCCCGCAGCTCCCCCTGAAATGTATCTGGTGTCATCTCAAAACCCTGTCTCTAAAGGGAACAGCAGGCTTTGGAAACCACAACAAAGGCAGCGGTAACATTAAGTGCCATTTATTATTGCGTGTTGGCATCTTGTTGTTTGGGACTGAACACAGCGCCGTCATCAGTTCCGACAGATCAGCAGTTTCTTACTCTCGCTGGATTTTGTCAGCCGCTGATCCAAGGAGCGCTTGAACCACTTCAAAAGACCGTGGCATAATTTTACAAGCTGCCGTTATGAGTCGGAGATTTTACAGATGGAGATTTGGTGCTGGATGTGTGCGTAGAGTGACGACTCTCTCTGGACAATCAGCGCTCTGCAAGGTTTACACGCCACGGTTAATCCCTACTCGGCTCGCTCTGAACCACGAGAGAGTTCTAAAAAAAGAACCAAGTTCCAGGAACATTTCTACTTGGTGGAAAAGTAGAGTAGGGTAGAGCAAGTACCATGCAGTGGAAAAGCAACAATAGTAAGCAGACTGTACTTACTGTGGTCTGTCTGTTTGGATGATCTTCATGCACATTGTTTGCAAGCTCTTAAAAGGAAATTCATACTTCCCTCGTATACTTGAATAAAGAGTTGTTACTGAGTTTGTGCTGAAAAAAATCTGACTAAACTTCCACTCCTTGTTCTGCATTAAGATTGGATGAGCATGACGGAGTTGCTGCGTGAGTAGATGTGTGTTTGCGTGTGTGAAACGTAGAGTGGATCTGTGGTGGTTTCCACACTCATCTCAATGGAGTTAACATTCATATTCTGCATTGAGATACGGAAACTGCTTGTTGTTAACCTTTTCTAACACCAATTCCAAATCAAATGTGCCCTTAATTCCTACACACTTTCTGCAGAAGTGCAGTCAGAGGAGGTGAAAGTGATAATTTGGCTTTAAAATGAAATACTAATGTTTTCTTCTTGTTCCAAATGGTGTAATTCAGCCAATGCCTTTTGAAGACATTTAGCACTGTGTACTTTTATAGCTATATACTAAAATAGACTGTTATTAGTCTATTTAGTATATAGCTTAATTGAAAATTTAGTATACCAGCCACCTTAGAAGTAGGGAAAAAAAAACAAAATTTGCTAAATATCACTTTAAGGGTTTGTTTGGAATTCTGCGGCGATGCGAGCGCATACTAAACTCACATTCTCACAGTTGTATTTCAGTTCCTTGGTCAGAGGAGATCTCCGTAGAGTCGTGTAACAGTGCTATAATCCTCTCATGCGCTTATCTTTCTACAGAACCGGTGACTACAAGTACAAGCGCGGCACCACAGGAGTCCTGACTAAAACGCTGGCTCCTCTCCAGCTGGAGGTGACGGAGGAGAGCGTGCAGACCATGGACACATCCTGAACTTCCTCCTTCATTCTTTCTCACCTCGTTTTTTCTCTTACTTGTATGGAGATGTTTTGTTTTCCAGTGTTTACAATAAAATCTGTTGTGAAGAGAAACCTGGGTGGTCATTTATGAGGCCTTAGACATGTTTAGGTATTAATTAAAAGGCCAAGTTAACACTGAGTTAATGTATTGTTTTACAGAATATTACCTACTGCTGCATCACATCCATCAGAATTAAGATTTTTGTTTGTTGTTTTTAACCGCATCCTCACTACAATACCCAGAATGCAATTCATATAACATGCAATCCCTGGGAATCCACCTATCCCACTGTGGATAACATCTGCTAAACAGGCTCCAAAAGGGGTAATGAAGAGGCTGATGGTCAGTTTCAGAGTAGTAATGTTAGTTCACGATTGTAATAAAAAAAATGTACATTTTTTTAAAATAAACTTAAGATGTTTCCTCACCATTTGCTTGGTCTCTGCGTGCTTGAAATTTCTCTCTCTCTCTCTCTCTCTCTCTCTCTCTCTCTCTCTCATGGCAGAGGCATCTGGAGTATTTTTACACAACGGAGAGAAATATCTCCAAATTCGGGAAACGGCTAGCACTAACTTCATTACCAAAAATGCTACAATTGAGTTTCTGTGGTAATTCAAACAGTGAATTAAAACACACACAACATTAAACTGCGGCCCAGTAAAAACGACCGTTAGCTTCCCTCAAACACAACGGTCCACCTTAAAAACGCGGAGCTTAGAGCAGTGTTGCCTTTAAAACAGGCTTATGTTGTTTCTGATATTGATTAGAGTTTAGAAACTATTTAAGAATTAGAACTATTACTAGATATTTTGAACCCCAACGTCTTTCTCATTATTATTATCTTGAGATAATGTTCTCATGAAAGTTTCAGTAAGAATATGTGAACATGCAATCCTCTCTCCATCCTGTAGGTGGCAGCAACCCCTCAGGCAGCAGTATTGTCAACACCGGCTCCAACGGTTTGTGGTTATTACTGGTTTAATTTTGTACCGAAATTATTGCTCCAGCTTTTCAAAAACTCCGAATATGTTCTGTCTGATATTTCGGAATTATTTGGATGTTGTTTTAATTGGTAGGTTGTTCCCTAAACACTTAGGACGCATCCAAATTTAACTGTTAAATTGTCCAGAAAGTTGTCATTCTTGAATCAAAACCAGTACCTCAGATTTGTGTAACCCTTCCTCTGAAGCCGTAGAAATAAATGTATTTGAGGGATAAAGCTGAACTTATGGTTACTGCTGCCATCTTCAGGACCAAGCGAGTTTTAATTTTTACTTAAAAGTAATTATATCAAGGCCATTATCCTAAAAATGTCATTGCCCAAGGCAGGCACTGCTCTGTCAAAAGTAAGCAGCTGAGGGATTAGGTTTTTTTCCCTCCCTAGTTTCTACCTGCTGCTGTATTGTGCGGTTGAATACCGCAGACAGTCATTTAGAAGCATTATCCTGTAATTAGAAACGACCAGAAAACCGTGAAGGACCTGCTCAATGACTTCTGTTATTATTAATGTGCTTTGAGTTTGACGTTTTCAGAAAGGTTTCATTTTCCAGCAGCTGTGTTGTCAGTTCTGTAAATATCGATGTGGTGAATGTGTCCCCATGCACCTGCTGAGATGTGATTATGGTGTGTTTCACTCTTACAGAAGAAGAGGCCTGTTTCCGGACTTAGAAATTATTATTGGATGGATTATTTTGGCGCAACATTCAACGTCATATTTCACCTCGTTTTACAGATTTTGATTTTGACCCAATTCGGAAATTGTTTAAAATATGACACACACAAATGTCTCCTTGGGGCTATTTTTTTTTTTACCATAAAGCAATATAAAAAATGTAAGGAAAAAAGTATAATGTTTATTAATTCATTAAAATCAACGCACTCCCTCACATTGAGAAGAAAATGTACACATCATACTGTGTTGTCCTCTGCCTTTTAGAAACCTTAAAGGAACACTATGTAATATATTTACCTTAAAATTACAGCTTCAAAATCAGTGTGATGACCCACTGTGCTGTAATAGGGGGAATAGAGCTTCTATTGTTGCTACTCTGGAATCAGCACTGCAGAAACCACACTATTTAACTTTGAAGGAGGGTAGGAAACCACCCATCCATCCCCCTCCCGGACAGTACACTGCTGTAAAAATGATTTACACCAGGGGGAGCCCCAGGGCCCAAACCCCAAATCTTACCTAGTGTTCCTTTAAACAAAACGCTCATGCAATAAATACAAATACTTCGCCAAATATTTCCAGAATATATTTTTATATGTTAGTACTTGGACTAGAGTACAAAGCGAGTTACATTCTGAGCTCCAAAACCTCCAGTCCATTTACACTTATTTCATTCCTCAGACAGGGCTCTGACCTCCAAGAAATAAGCTGAAGTTCAGGCTGAATACTGATCCCACGTCGAGCAGGAAGAAGAAAAAAATATGAACAGCCACGTGGGGTGTTGAAGAAGCGTCTGCAGGAGGATAATATTTGGATCAGTGCAGTTTTACAGCAGAGTTCTTCAGCCGCGGTTCACTCGTCACACACTCTCCTTCATCTGCCTCTTCGTTACAGAGCACAGGTGTGTGTATGAGTGTGTGTTTGTGTGTGTGTTTGTATGTGTGTGTGTGTGTATGTGCATATGTTTTTCAGGTGCTGGTCATCCACAGCTGCACTGTTTGGAGAACTGAAGAACAAAAACAATGTCTGGACGCTCGCCTGGATCTGGGTTGATGCACATGCAGACCAAATTCCTCAGCTGCAACACACACACACACACACGAATCACGTTCAGTTAAAGTCATTTTGAATTCTCAATTCTCTTTGTACTTTCCACATTCAGTTTTACCACAGTAAAATGTTTAGACAACTCTTCATGAGGAGAGAGAGAGAGAGATAAATGTTTGCCAAAATCAAATCTAGAGGTGGTCAAACAAATGGTTATGTAGTGTTTCCTCCGTGTGTGAGTGTGTGTGTGTGTACCTTCTCTGAGAAATGTTCTGGAGGTAAAGGAGGGTAGTCGCACTGTTCAATCTTCTGACAGAGGGACAGCAGGTTCATATTATCACTGTAGAAAGGGCTCTGCAGTGCTGCCATCTGACACACACACACACATATGAAATACACTGCCATTCAGACATTTGCAATCATTGTTTTTCCAAACTCCTCCATCCTGTGCCTTACATATTCCATAGGCATGTAGCAGCAAAAATGACACATGCATCTAGATGATGAACAAAGCACTAAACAAGGCTTTGGGCAATAATTTACACCACTATTTAAAAAGAAAAACAATAAAACAATTGCTGAGTAGTGGATGTAATATGTGTCCAGCTCAAATATTATGTAGAAGTACCATTTGCATAAACTGGCCTTATATAAAGTTACTTAAAGGATGCATTAACACACTCTCTATCCCACAGGGCTTAGACATAGTATAGTGACTGCATTCAGCCCAGAGTGTTCACCCATTCAGAATCTCTAAAGAAAAATTATATGAATGGGTGATGCTCTGGAGCAGCCCAATGCCAAGAGTCTGTCAGAGAGGTGTAAAGACCCCAACGGTGGGCTGAGCAGCAGTGGGAATGCATCCTCTGGAGAAATGGAAAGACGTCCAATAGCTTCGGGATAAGCTGGAGTGGTGTTTTTATCTGGAACTAATCATGCAACTTCAGTTCCAGACCTCCCGAATGTTTGTGTGTGTGTGTGTCTGTGTACCTCATACAACAGACAGCCCAGAGACCAGATGTCTGATTTGAAGTTGTAGCCGTTTTCATGGATTCTCTCTGGAGACATGTAATAGGGGGTTCCCACTGAGAGAGAGAGAGAGAGAGAGTTTCACAAAGGTCTCAGACAAGCATTTCTTAAGCTTAGACAGTAATATCTTCACAGGGCTAACACAGACACTGCAGAACAATGGTTTTAAAGGCGTGCGCTGTGTTTAGATGTTTTTGGAACAACATAGTGGATTGTCATATCTGGGATTGTGGTAAATGAAAACAAAAAAACAGTTTCTGCCTGTTGCTGTAACACATTTATGTAACACATGAGTGAGCTCCGGCGGTGCGTGTGTGTGTCGAGTCATAAGTGACGTAAAATGATTGGCTTTTTCTTGATTTCCTGTGTGATTAGATATTTGACTCACAAAATGGCTGCAAACACAATCAAAGCGTGAGTTAATAAGAGAAGGTCATGAGGAAACCTAAAATACAGTTTATAAAGATAGATTTTTATAGATTTAAATGAATAAATATCAGGCTTTAACCAAACTTGCCCTTCACCTAGGGCTCATACTGTCACATCACTGTGGAAGACTGCTCCCCTCTGTTCTTAACTCTGTTCATTTCAGCCACGTCTGAGGCTTTAGAGCAGAAACCCGCTGTTTATCGTCTGCCACAGCATTTCCACAGAGTTAGAATCAAGAGTTTGACTTGGCCACGTCAAAACTGTAATTCTGTTTGTGTCGAGACGTTCAGAGAGGGAACTGCCTCTTTATTACAGGACAACATACAGTTTAAATTTATGTTTGTTGACTAATTGAAAACTAATATGCTTCCTCTGTGTGTGTGTGTGTGTGTGTGTGTGTGTGTGTGTGTGTGTGTGTGTGGGTGGGTGTTTACCTAAAGAGTGAACGACTGTGGTTTTGGAGCTAAAGAAACGTCCCAAACCCAGATCTCCCAGTTTGACCACTCCTGTTGCAGTGATGAACACATTAGCTGGCTTTATGTCTAAAAAGAAAGAAAAAAAAAACACACACACACACAGACACACACACACACATGCACATTACTCATTACTTAAATGCATGAAGGGCATTTATTTATACAGTACTGGTTTCAGTACTGCTCTGTGTATGTGTGTGTGTGTGTGGGTGTGTGTGTGTGTGTGTGTGTGTGTGTGTGTGCGTGCGTACCTCGGTGCATGACTCTGCGAGAATGCATGTGCTCCACTGCACTGCAAAGTTGCACAAAATACTTCCATATCGTTCTCTCTGGAATGAGCCTCCGCTTCTTCTTAAAATACTGCACACACACACACACACACACACACACACACACAGAGACACACACAGTTCAGACCCCATGAAATACAACCGTTTGACACAGTGTGTTCAAATGTTTGAAGACACCCCTTTACAATAACTGAAGCATAGCTGCTCTTTCAGGGATTAAGCCTAGTGCCGGACACCTCAGCGTTTTGAATTGTGATTTGGTTTACACCGAAAGGAGAATAGAGTCTAGGCCCAGGCTTAATCCCTGTCTGGGAAACCTCCCTTAAAGTTTACCGTCTGGGTGTTCAGTTTGTCACCACATTGTTCAGTTGAGCGCAACTTGTAATCTCCAGAACTGTTCAAACAGTTAGTCTCAGATTTACACACGCGACGATGAGGGGGATTCAGTCGTAGAGACACACCAAGAATGAAACTGATGAATATTATAATATGTGACGCAGCTTTGATTAATAATGCATGAGGGACATGAACATTACTGTTCAATTACACATACATTTACACACACACACACACACCTTTATCATATGTGACAGGTCTCCAGCGTCAGCTAACTCCAGCACAATGTTCAGCTCATTATCCTCGATAAAGGAGTCCAGGTACTTGATCACATTAGGATGGTTTAGCTGCTGCAGAACGAAAAAGGACAATGTTACACACACATTCACAGTAGCACACACACCCCAGTCACATATCAGTGTTTACACACATCACTAACCTTCAGCAAGTCGATCTCTTTAATGCAGTCCTGACGAGACTTAGCATCCATCATTTCAAAAATCTGAAACACAACATTAATAGTATTTAACAGATTTTTTTTGTTTTTTTTTATCCACAGTGATGTACAGTTTAAAACATCTTACAGCACTGTGCAAAGTTCATGCACCTGAGGTTTAAAAAAGAGGTTCATCTGAGCAGTAAGAGTCTCTCTCCTCGTGACAGTCCAGTATTATTTAAGGTTATCATCCAAGCCCTAGTTTTAAGTGTTAATAAATACTTCATTATGTTAAATTAAGTGCTGTTTTAACAAACCCATACGATCAGGAGAACATCTGGAAACACACTTTGTTCTTCACACTCGCTCACAACACGGATACTACTTTTTAGAAAAAAGGACCTTTACTCTGTTAGTGTTTTTGTTTTTTATTGTAATTATAATTTCATACAGGCATACAGTCCTGCAGGGGTTAACGGAATGTTAGGAGCCTCACACAGGGGACTTTTATTGTAGCAGGATGTTCCTGACCAAGCTGAGAATCAAACCTTAATCTGCTACATATATTAAAGTGTGTGTGAGTGTTTGTGTGTGTCTGTATATGTAATAGAGATTACCTGTACTTTCTTCAGCGCCACCTGCTGGTTCTCCAGGAGGTACGTAGCTCGGTAAACTTCGCTGAACTGCCCGCGGCCGATCTTCTTCTCGATGCGGAAGTTGGACATGGCGCTGCAGTAACACTGATATAAAACAAGAAAGAATGAACGCCCACGAAAACCAGAAAAACATTCAGATTCTCAATAGGAGTCGATGCTTGTTATAACTGTATATATCAGGATGTTAAATAACTGTAATACAATAAACAACTGTAAAAAAAACCAAGTATATATATATATTAAGGTTAATCAGGAGGTTGTTCCTCTTTACACATTAATCTTTAATGTTCTCTCCACACAGCAATTAATAACACGCTTAATGTTAACTGAACATGGTGAGTGTTAAAAGTTAAGATCTAACACAGTGTTAATTAAACATTAATAGTAATAATGACACAGCCAGGGTAGGGATGCACCCTAAAATATCACACCCTCACAGACCCAGCATAGAGTGCAAAGCCTTCCCAGAAGAGTAGAGGTGTGTGTGTGTGTGTGTGAGAGAGAGAGAGAGAGAGAGAGATTCTGACCTGGTTGTCGTGCCCTGGCAAAGCATCATTCTTATTTTGATCCTGCTCCTCCATAATGACATGCCAGACCTGAAACACACACACACACATTTACTGATTCACTCTCCATCCCTAAATCCCATTCACTTCATACAGAGATCTTGCTAAGACCTGGAACTGAGTACTGACATCATTATTTCAGCAGACCCCTTCCACTGCCCTTAAAAAATATGATTTAGAGATACACTATAGGCCCAACCGTTTGTAGACACATGCTCATTCAATCCTCTGCCATCCCATAAACATCAAAGAGGTCATATACTTTCACTCACTCATTCCTTCATTCATTCATTCATCTTCTGTAACCACTACATGCCATTCAGTCCCTCACAGTCCATCACAGGTGGTCCGATACCGATATTGATTATTAGTTTTGATCAATGACACCATTCCAAATTCATTTCAAAGAACACGATTCCACGATTCTTTGAAACGATTGTGTATGTGTGTGTGTGTGTGTGTGTGTGTATTCAAGTGCATTTCGCTGGTATGGCCCATTGGGTGCAATGTTACTGCTTTTTCTTCTTTCATTTTCTTTTGTGCCTATGGAAACTTTATCTGGTACTTCAATCTGCAATCACGTGTTCATCCAGATTACTCAGAATATCTCACCAAAGAACACACACACACACACAAGCAGTTCTAGGAAGAACGCATTTAGCGCACAGCCCAGAGCGCAGTATAAACCCGGCCCAGATCGCAGCCCCTGCCGCTCGTCTGGTTTGATATTCTGAGTATTTAGGATATGAGTAATTTAGTGTCGCTTTGTGCGTGAGTAGGGTGACGTCATTTAATTTCACTCTTTATTTGGTATTCCACAGAAAAGTTTCATAGTGCGTCACACACACACACACACACACATTTTACCTGCTACAAGATGTTAGTTAGAATCAAACCGCAAACCTCCAGCCGCACCACACACACGCGCGCTCGCTTCCTCTGTGCAGCCCCTGGGTGCCTCAGGGCAACATCACCTACTGAATATGAAAATGATTCAATAACTCTCCCGCTTGCTTTAATTACATCATGGGGATGTACGTTTCTACAGCCCTCCATTTTTAGAAGGTGGACCTAAATTACTCTTACTGTATTTCTGAAAGAGATCAGTGTCAGTTTTTAATATGACATGAAATGAAAGTGGAATAATTGGATTTTGATTACGGCATCACTAAATGCTTCTGTCAGAAATGGTACCTACCACTGTATCTAGACTAATTAATATATATATATATATATATAAAGTATAATATGGTTTGCAAAAACAAACACTGTTTACAGTCTGCAGTTGTATCAGATTTAAGATTCTGTGATTATTCATGATTTACTGGAAGGGAGGTAACATGAATAAATGTGTAGAGTGGTATGAACCACCAACTGGTCCGAGGAAACTCTCCTCTTTTACTTTTTTATAACTTCATTTTATTATAATATTAAATAGTTGAGTGGTTTTTATGACATTTGATGATATTTGAATTAGAATCTCTTAATTTGCTGAGTTACAGTTTCACAAAGGGAATTAATGCCAAACAATGAAGCACAGACACAAGATTTAAAGTGAAAACCGCATCACACAGCTCAAAGCTCAGACACTAACACACCTCCATATTCAGCTTCCACAAGACAGAGAGACAGTAAGACTGAGAGTTACTTCTGATGTAAAATCCACATTTCAGCATATTTCAAGGAGGAAGCTGTAGCCAATTTTGGTAAAATTATTAAATTGATTAATTAAGGTTATTAATTATGGTCCCAATGATCCGCCCACAACCCAGACATATTGATTATGATATACTGCAAAACTGATTTAAAATAATATCATGATACACATTTTTGGCCATATCGCCCAGCCCTAGTAATTTGGTAAGAAACTAACATTTACTTAAAAGATGTACACTACATGTTGTGGTGGATACAGGAAATTAGTGTGCAACGACCATAAAGCCAGTCTGTTTTTATCAACACCTCAGAATTGCTAAACCTCAGTTGTCAGCAAGAACCACTTCTTTTACTTAAGTGCTGATGCCTTCAGGAACTTACAAATGTACAGTTTTTACAGTTTACAAATAATATCAAGAATAAAAGATTGTGCCCACAATGCGTACCCCTTATAACGAGGGAATACAGCTACTTCACCCCACAGTAGACACACACACACACACACACACACACACACACACACACTGGGTATAATCCCTGCAGGAAAAATGAAGTGGTAAAACGCTGGAGCACAGTGCTGCACATATGAATTAATTCTCTGTGAAAAACGAATGGGAAACTGGGAAACTCCATGGAACTTTATCGGAACAGCTGTAGATTTTATTTGCTTCACTTATCTGATCTTGGTCTTGGGTCACTTTTAAACAAAGTTAAACAAAGCCAGGGCAGGCCTACTGACCTTACTGCACATGCACGCACACACACACACACACAGAAAGTAAGAGAGAGAGAGAGAGAAGGAGAAAGAGGAAGCAGAGTGTATGTTATGATTCAGATAGTTTAAAAAAAATCCCATTTTCTCCCTCCCTCTTCTCGTTTTCTTGGATGTGCTGGTCGGCAGTGACTCACGCTGCAGGCATTAAATAGCACTTCCACAATAAGAGGACACACACACACACACACAGACACACACAGACACACACACACACACACACACACAGAGACACACACACAGTAAATTATGCTCCACTGACTGTGACACATGCAAAATCCAACAAACTCCTTCTTGGGGGGATTTCACAAAACAGGATTTCTTTTTAACCCCAACCAACTGAGGCCAAAGGTCAAACCTGTCCATGGGAAGAGGAGCTGTTTATATTAAAGAGCCCACAGCTTAGGTTTAACCTATTCCTGAGTCACATTATCCATGAGATTACACATTTTCTTGTTCAATAATCAGTCTGTGAATACAGCTCTTTAAGCTGCACCCACTGTGGACACAGTTCTGTTTTGGCAGAAAACGGGAAAAACAACTGGACGAGCAACAGTCCGCAAAGGTTGAGCATACAGTTCAGCTTTTGTATTAACCTCATTATGAGGGTCATGGGTATAACTGGTGATAAAGGTCATTAAAGGACCACTAGGTAGCAATTTTACCTTAAATTTACAGCTTCAAAATCACTGTGAAGCTCCACTGAGCTGTAATAGTGAGAACAGAGCCTCTGCCGTTGCTACTCTGGGCTCAGCACTGCAGAAACTGCACTATGTAGCATTTGGAGGAGGGCAGGAAACCACAGGTGGAGCCCAGGAGCAAATAATATAAATCGTATCTAGTGTAATTTTAGGATTATTAATGACTGTAGTATTAAGGGGAAACATGGCTGTTAGGACTTGTACATCTGCAATGATATTAAATAAGTGTAAAACAAATAGAAATGTTTTGTTTATTTATAACTTGATAAACCCATTAATAATCCCTCCACTGATTCTTTCTCATTGTTTTGGACCTGTACACCACACTGAAGCTCACTGCAGAGTCATAGCTGGGATAAAAAGCATGTTATAATTTGTTAATCGTTAACTTTCACTCATGCGTTTTACTAGTGTTCAGTACTGTGGAGTGTTAAACATGTTTTACATTTTTAATATTTTATAAATAAAAAATACAGAACAAAGACAAAACAAAAACCCTATGTAATTTGGCTTGTTGCTGTGTAATTATTTATGATACTGTGTCATTACTTATAACATGCTGTTTATACTTATGTTACCGCAAAATTACTCATGCTACTGTATAATTACTTACTCACTCTAAACATTCACAGGTTAAATGTAAAAACATAAAACATGTCATTGATAAATGACCGCTTCGTGTCCAATCCTCTGTTAATACTGTGACTTCTCGCTTGTGCAGCTCGATATGTGACGATCCTTCTCAAACAAAGCCAAGCGTTCCTGGATGTTTGTTTTGTAGGTGCCAGAAACGGTCATTTTGACCGACAAGGCACATGAATAGGAATATATTTAACAATAATGTTTTTGTTTACTCCTATTGTTACAGCTCTGACCGCTACAATCTCAACTCTGTATAATCACTGATGGTCACTCAGGGAAAAAAAACAAACAAACAAAAAAACCACAGCGCTTCCAACAGGACAGAAAGCCTTACCCATCACTTCTAATTCTGACTGAGACCAGGAGCACACAGAGAGATCTGAATCTATTCTGATTCCTTAACATAGCCGGAGAACTACTTTGGCATTGTTTAGTACTGAAATGTGCAGGTTGATACACAGCTATTGTGTTACAACAACAAGAACAACAACAATACATAGTGTCGAGAGTATTTCTAAGGTTAGAAAATACAAACCCAATTTCCAAACTAGGTTTACAACGTTGGGACCAATGCGCAAAATGAAATCAAAATGCAGTGACGTGAAAATCAACTCTATATTTAATTTAAAATATTACAACGAAAAAATTTTAAATGTTGAATTCGAGAACGATTGTTTTGGGAATTTTTTAAATAAGTATATATCGTGAATTTCCAGAATAGTCATTTTACAGGAGAATTAAAAGCCGCCTTAAATTTCAACGGAAGTCAATGTTAAATAATGTATTCCGAGTAATTTTGGAGCATTTCTATTGGTCTATTCATCATGGAATATGCTGATGTGTTCAATGATGTATTAAAGAAGCAAACAAAGAGATAGAGATAGATGTTTTATCTTTGGAAAGCTACGATATATAAACAATATTTTTTTACATTTTGAATAAGAATAAAATATGTCAATTTAAATGTAATATTAATTTAATATTTAAAAAATATATAAAATGATAAATGATAAATAAATAAAATAAGTTAATTAGTGAATTCTAACTGAAAAACGAATCCTCTGTCCAAAAGGACAAAAGTTACACAGGAATAAACCTGAATGAATGACTTGTGAATACTGATTATAATCGAATTGCTATTTGTGTGATTGACACGTGTGAGGGGCGTGGTCTCATAGTGGGATGGGCAGTAGACCTGTAGATACACAAAATGTTAAACGTGTAACTGTAATGTATTTGGTGTATTTTGTGTTAGTTACGAGGACTGCGCAGGATTTGGAAACCTCACAGGAGGAGGCACAACAACATGGCACCTCAGGAGTTTGAGGGTTTAATAAACATATCTAAAATGGCTCTGACTTCAATGAAAACAGACTTTAATCCCCGTCCACGCCCCCACTTCAGAGCGTTATACCACCACTGCGTTAACTCGGGGGGGATACGAGTTTAATACTGCACTAAACAAAGTCCAGTGGAGCGGATTTAAGGAACGCCTTCCTTGGTCTTTACTTCAGGGTCATTTCCCTGTTTACTTTACTTGCTGTTTACACACACGCGCGCGTGTTTTCATTAATTATGGGGACCTTACATAGCCGTTCATTCATTTTCTAGAGCCCTAAGATTCACTACCCTTTTCAGTAGGTACTACTCCACTACCCATAAACATAAACATTAACTTACCTACACCTATACATACATTCACCTTAATCTTTAATGGTTTACATTGTGGGGACAAGTGTGTGTTCAAACACAAGGAAGGGAAGTCCCCAAATGGGACTGAGTGCAGGTTTTGGTCCCCACAGCGTGATATATACCTGGCATACAAGTAGGTGTTCAAGAATTGCGGTTCCATTGCATTGACTTGCATTTTGCATTATTCACAATAATAATTTGACTTGCAATAATTTTAACCTAACGCCATCTAGAATTTAAACATGTTTCCACCTCAAAATGTATTCACATATGTTGTTGGCATCGGCTTGTGGCCCCCAAATGCAGGACAAGTCCCCACAATGTAGGTGTGTGAGCAACTTTGTCCCTACAGAGTAATATGTGGTACACACACACCCACACACACCATACACATTGGTAAATATTGCCAAACGTTAACTATTTAATAAGTTTTAAAGTTTACCGTGCGTTTGTTATTTCTCTCTTTTCCTTTTCTTTTCTTTCTGCTTATTCCTCCTTTTCTCGGTCAGAAAAACATTCCTCTTGTTTGTTATTTTATTCCTCTTCGTCCCTCGTGCAGCTGCGCGCGCCCCCTGCTTCTGTCTCTCTCTCTCTCTCTCTCTCTCTGGTTTTCTTTCTCTACATGCTTGTCGTCTGCAGGGGAACTGAGTCAGCCCCCGCTGTTTTCCCTTCTCTTCTCTTCTCTTTTCTGGGCGGAGAAAGTAAAAAAAATCGCAGACTTTCGGAAGCGCTTCTGCGGGGGTTGCCAGATCCAGCAGAAATCTCCGACCACATTTTACTTTAAACCTGCCCTCTAAGGACCGCTTCTTGTTGCTCTGTTATTGCCATTTTGCATATTACAGTTTAAGTTTAATTTTTATACTCGTTTGCTTCCAACGTGTCTGTGAGCAGTTGATGGCATTCAGGCACAGACGCTCAAGTGAGATCTACTGATAATGATGTTGGATGATTAGTTCTGGCCCAGTGCTGGATGGGGATTTATAAACCACCCCTCTATCCCACCCTTGGAAATGAGAGTTGGTGTGTTTGTGCGCATGTGCAGCGCCTGATTAAATTACATGCATATTTGAATAAAGTTTATGCAGTTTGTGGGCAACGTGTGCTTTTATCTGATAAGAGCAAGACACGTTTATTTATAGAGCGCCTTTCATACACAAACATACATAAAAATCCCTAAATTAAGAGTAAGAATTAAAAACACAAAATTCATTTATAAAAGGCAATAAAAACAAAGACATAATTAAAATGATTCAAACATAAAAGAAAATCAAAACATGAGAATGTTTCTTGAGATCTAGCAATAAATAAATGGTGAACAGACAGTCCACCTGATCCAACAAAGCCCCCCTGTGCCAACCCACCCATGGGCTCATGCCCATCCTGAACCCACCTGGCGCCATGTTCAACCCACATGGTTCTCACTAAGATGTGCTTAGTTGGGCACTCGTTTCACAACACGTGTAGTAGCCTTTATCATCTGCATCATTTCCTGTGAGGTCATACTTTCAATTCGCGTATTCACTCTTGTCCAACGTCATCCGGAGAAGAAATACAAAGCTGTTGCTATGTCAACGGACTGTGGTTGCCGTGTCCTCCGTTGACCCAAAGCATGAGAGCAAGCCGAGGACTAGAGCGTCCACAGACACACAGAAATCCAAACAAATTGAAGGTTTCAAGAAATGTAATTTACTCAAACTCCTAAGGAACTTTCTCTGTCGGTGCTCTTCCCAAACCAGCCGCTAGAGGGAAGCATTAAACTCGATTACGTCACAATACCGCGGTTGCTATGGTTACAAACAGGCCCGTTATCTGCTGAAATTAACGTGGGCTGCCTGGTAATAGACATCACAACACATTATTGAGCGGGGAGTTTACCCAGCAGCCTACCTTAGGGAGGTCAACTTGGGTTGGACATGGACTACCTGGGTCCTAAATGCTTATGGTGGGGGTGGGGGTGGGTGTCGATGGTGTTAGCAAAATGTGTAGAAATATGAGAAAGTGCAATGCAGACAGTCCAGTAATATTCTCCTCAAGGGGCCCACATGAGTTCATATTGGGCATTTACATGAAGTAAAAGTTATTTACCAATTTCAAAGTTCTTATTACATTTATTTTGACATAAAATATAATTTTATATTATATTTAAGGGTGCATAAAAATCCAGAGTCCAATGGAATTAATTTTAAACATTGTAATTAATACAAAACTGTGTTATTGAATACAAGAAAGCAATAAATGACTGGTACAGTTTATTATTACAAGTGACATGTATTAAGTTACACCACACAGATGCTTTAAATCCTGTACGTTTCTGGATAGGCCCCCCGTGGATCGATCTTGTCTCTCCATTTCCACAAGATACTCGTTTGGACTGAGATCTGGGGAATTCTGAGTCAACACCATGAAATCTTGGTCATGTTCTCCAAAACCATTTCTGTTGTTTTGCAGTGTGGTATGGTGCATTTTCATGTTAAATAGGCCACTGCCATTGAAAAATTCCATTGCCACGAAGAGGTGCACTTGGACTGTTTTGTTTAGGGATGTGATGTGTGTCAAAATAAGTTCAACATGAATACCAGGACTCAAGGATTCTCAGCAGAACATTGCCCAGAGCATCACACTGCCTCTGTCAGCTTGTCTTGCATCCTGGTGTCATCTCTTCCTCAGGTAAACAGTGCACACACACCCAGCTGTCCATATGATTTAAAAGAAAATGTGACTCATCAGACCAGACCACCATTTTCCATTGCTCCATGGTCATATGCCCAATTCAGGCGCTGTCAGTGGTGAGCATGGGTCTATGACTGCACAGCACCATATACAACAAGTTGTGAGGCACCTCTTTCAGTCAGAGCCAGCATCAATTCTTTATTTTTCCAGTTTGTGTTAAAGTAGCTCTTCTGAGAAACAGAAACTGTTACCAAACTCTAAGACCTCAAAAGCATGGAAAAATACCTCAGCCTGCTATCTTGGGAAACTGAAAACAGGAAAATGTAATTAAAGGTGCATTAGGCAAGTTTACTTGAGTGTCTGTCTGTGTTATTGTAGTTTACCTACCGAGATAGCTTGCACATGCTAAGTCCTAGTGCATTAGTAAAAGTGAACAATGACAACAATAATAAATTATTAGCGTTATGAGATGTAGCAAAAAGGAATTTTATCAGAAGTTACTGGAGCAGTATAAGAGTAATGTTCAAGGTACATGAAATGTGCTGAATAGCATTATTAAAAAGGGTTTTGGAACAGCAGAAGTTCAAAATAGCTTTGTAAAAGAAGAAACTGCTAAAGAATTTAATGACTATTTCGTAAAAGTTGGATTTAGTTTAGCAAAGGAGATTGTGGAGCCAAGAAGTATCTACTTAAATACCTATTGATGAAAAGCCTGGAGCGATATGTTATTAGAGGAGTAGCGTATTCATGGCTCAAGGGTTACATTTGTAAAAGATATCAACATGCACAAATAAATAACATAAAACCAAAACTAATGAAGGTCACTTGTGGGGTCCCACAAGGTTCAGTGATAAGACGTAAATTATTTCTGTTATATGTAGATTATATCTGTAATACGCGTATGGCGCATATATATATATATATATATATATATATATATATATATATATATATATATAAAATTAAAAATATCCTGGATGAGAAATCACTTTATATACTGCACTGTTCTTTTATAGTTCCATACATGATCTATTGTGTAGAGGTAGGGGGAAACACATAAATAAACCAATTTTCATGCTACAAAAGAAAGCTGTAATAAATGCAAATCAAAAGGATTGTTATGAACCAACCAACAAATTATTTATTAATTTACATGCTGTAAAATTCAGTGATCTAGTTCACTTTAATACTGCACAAAAATGTACAAATCACAATACAATTTACTTCCCAACTGTGTTCAGACGTGCAGACTGACCAATTAAATGTTTACAGAGAAGGTTATCGACCAATAACGGTAGCTCTACCGTCAGACCGTCCAAACCGAAGATTCTAGGCTACTTCACCACGCCCCCTTCTCACTCAAGCGAACCAATCGGAGTAGGGGAGGGCGGGACTAGTTTGTGAACGAAACGCTTCTCGAAATTCTATGTAAGTTCTAGAAAAACAAAATCCCGGACGTTTGTGAAATTCCGCCTGGACATTTATTTAAGTCTAAAAAGAGGACATGTCCGGGTGTCTGGTCACCCTAGTTTTGACTGTCATGTCTATTAAATTTATATTTTTTACCATTATCGTTGTTTCTTTTAAAGTAATTTTGACCGGGTCTGAGTGCTGTTTTAAAACTAGGTTTTTGACAGGAACAACATGCACTTGTGCTAATGACGTTGCTAAAACAACCTGTTATGACGTCATTTATATTCGAGTTAAATTGTTCTAATAAGAAAATCAAATAAATGTGCCTAGTGCACCTTTAAATTAACACTACATAATATTTTACCTTAAATTTAGAGTTTCAAAAACACTGTGATACTCCAATGTGCTGTAATGGGAAGAAAGGGTCTCTGTCTTTGCTAATCGGGCTCAGCACAGCAGGAACTGCACAATGTAACTTTCCGAGGCGGGTAGGAAACCACCTGCACTCTCTCCCCTGCACGGTGATTTGAGGACAGCGCTGTAAAAGTAAATTACAAAAACCCTAGTGTTCCTTTAAGAAATGTGTGAACCAATCAAATACTGAAAACTTTAATATAATTTGCAGTGGTTGTGACTTTGATGTTATTTTAAGTTAAAAGTGTGTTCCTTTTTATGACGCCGGCTATTTGGGACTGAACATAAAATAAACGAAAAGTGCTTAATGTATTTTTTATTGAGTATTTTAAGTCATACTTTGCTGTTTAGAACTGAAAAGATCGTTACGTTATTACAGTAAGTTGAACAACTGTACAGCTGTCATCATGAGACTCCAGCGTCGGTGCTCGTTTACCTCATGGGTAATGGTGTTTCTTTTCCCTGTGCATTCCGTTTCTGTTCAGTGTCTGTGAAGGGCTGGGGAACTACATTTCCCAGCATTCCCGCGGCAATGAGATACCGTGATGTGCGTGTGGAGACTATGGCGTTCCCGAGTGCTGTGTAACGGATCCACAGAGGGGAAAGGTAGTATTTTACAGCTTTAATGCCCGCTGTCTCGCACAAGGAGCTGGAGTAGAGGAAAAGACCAAAATGGGGTCCCGGATCAAGTAAGCGCTCTTCTATTTGTGTTTATTCCTGTGTGTTTTCAGGCGCTTTGGGAGGGGAATGTGGGCCTGAACTGACTTGTTGCAGGAGGCTGTGTAACGTTAGTCACAGATTTCAGCGCTGTTTACTTTGTGTAGCTGTGTGTATTTACTGACAGCGAACATTAAACACAGCTCAAATCAGATTTAATATCTGTACACATGAACTCCAGCCTCCAGGGCCGTTTATTCTGTGTATTTTCGCGGTGCTTGCTCATGTAAACAGCGGCGGGTGTGGGAGGACGTGGTTACAGCTACTATGAATTATAGCGCGTTTGTTTACGTTAGTGTCCTAACCTAGGCGTCATGTTCGGGCCAAAACAACCCAAAAATGACAGGTATTTCGGAGCTAATGCCACCTATAACATCTGACACACGTCTTCTCTTAAATTCTGGACCTGATTTGTACAAACTCAGCAGGAGGGTAGTTATTTCAGCTATGTCTTCTTATTACTTCCCAACCTAAAGATATCCCCCTGTCTTAAGTTTCCCACTGTTCATTCAGGTGAATTTAGACAGCTGGGGGTTGTCGTGTCATAAATATAAGCCACCAATCCCATCCATTTATGAGTGGAAAGAGAGAGAGAAGGGTTTGGACTAACTGCATAGTCATAGATTTGCACCCACTGAATCAAGGCGTATGAAGGTGTAGAGTTGCTTCTAACCCACTTTTAAATCATGATTGGTCTTTGTTTTCTCTTGAAAATAACTTCTAACGTTTTTATTATGTATGAACATATGAGTTTTCAGGAGTTTAGGTAACGACTGGAGAGGTAACAGGTTGAAGTAATGTCCAAACAACGACATTTATCTGATTTGAAGTTTTGTGTTTAATATCATGGTGCATTTCCATTCATTTCTGCCAAAGAGAAATCCTGCTGACTCCCAGCGTTCCTTAAATGGTCACGACACCCACTGCAGTGTTCAGGGGTCTATTCATAGAAATAAGATTTAATGAAATGTGTTCAGAGCGGCCGACACAGAAGGAAATGACCTCAATCAGTGTTGGTTGAAGGAGCTTAAGACCTACCATCCTTTATGGCCAGGCATTTCCTGTTATTGAAGTAGCTGATTTCGCTAGATTTTGCGACATGTTTTAAATGGAGAATATCATAGACGTTGTTTCAGGAAGCCTTGTGTGCAAATCATTCTGTACTGTGCATTCTTTTTAACGGTGGAGGTCCAAGCCTGTCTTGGGGAAGTCCAAAAAAAAAATTGGAATTCAGAAACTCTTTCACACCTCCCTGTTTACAAAGGTATGACACGAAGAAGCAGTTTGCGTCTTATTATATGCTTAGACACTATTCACATTTGCAGCCCCTGAAACCTTAGGCTGTTCCCCTTATTTGGTCACAACACAGGAAATCCAGAGTTAGCATACGTCTAAAGATTTTACACTGTTGCAGCCATCGTCAGTGTCAGCACTTATGATGCAGAAAGCTGTGCTGAAGCTTTTGGACACTCAGCGGAGGATGTGGAAATAACAGTTAACTAAGCTGTTTAAAAATTGAAAAAGCTTTGGTGCAACCGTCGTGAGAGCAGCTCTAATGTCACTGGCGACACTCTCCACTCTCACAACGTGACCTCAGACCCCTAGAAGAGCAATATCCTTTTGTTGTATACCTTTTTAAAGCAGGTCGATGTGCTCTCATTGTTAATTTCTCTGGATGTATCATTGTGTTCAGGCCATTTATGCAAACGAAGATGGAGCAAGACTAGACAAGTCTAGCCTTGCTGCGCCGTCAGGAGCTGCGGGGCTTTCCTATTAACTCTGTGAAATGAGTTTGAGCTTAATGTCGAATAAAGTAATACAAATTGGAGAGGAAATGGCGCGTATTAAACCAGCACTAAACTATCTTTAAAATCTACAATTAATAAAGGATATGGTATGGTATTATGATCCCACAGTGACTGAGAGTGTGTCAATAAATGAATGATTGATTGAATGATAGTTACACTTTCATACAACGTTTCTAGCCCCCCATAGTGTTTACATCTTTTAAGGGAGTCTCCACAACCACCATCAACGTGCAGGATCCTCCAGGACGATGTAGATGTCAGTCATCAGCGATTAGTTTCACAGGGGTCCAGAGACAGACTGAGCCAGTTAATTTGAAGCTGGACGTGATTAGGAGGCATGAACCACAGGGGTAGATTTAACCAGACATTGGGGTCGCAGCCTGAATTATTGAATTGAATTAAATCAGTAATTAATAAGAGTGTAATAAGCCTTTAATGTATAACTGATACCTCTGATACCGTTGCAGTGGTTAAGCATTCGGTTCCTCGTCTTTATTTTAGGGACAGCCCTGAGACCACTTTCGAGGTGTATATGGAGGTGGGCCATTCTGGGATGGCGGGCACAGGTAAAATTCTGCTCATTTCCTTTAAGAAGATGGTCCCTGCCACTTTGCATTTGGAGGGGCAGGGCTTGACAAAGCTTTAAATATTAATAGGAATAATAATCTATTAAATATAACTTGCTGTGATCAAATGCTACTGTGTTTATGTTGGGATTGTGTTTTGAGCAGATCCTGAGGTGCGGAGGGTGTTCCCAGAGGACTATTCTGACCAGGTCTGCACTGTACACTGTATTATTCATTTATCTTGTGTGTGTGTGTGTGTGTGTGTGTGTAAAGCTGTGTTTCTGAAGCTTGTTAATCTAAGACTTTTACACAGTATAGAGTCTGGAAGAGTAGGTATTTTTAGAGGAATGAGGTTGAATCAAAGATATCATTTGCAAGTGTTGTGGTACATCTACACTGCATATTTGTGCCTAAATTTGCATATTTTAGTTACCCACAGAAATGTTGTTAAACTTTATAATGAATGAAGAAAGAATCAGATTGGTCAGATTTTACTTGGGGGGGGCATTGACAAAGACAATAGGTTCACGTCTGATGGTGATGCCATGGTTCTTGGCAGTTTATATTGTATTATAATATATATTTATATTGTTCATATCGATATTGGAATTATATCGTATCGACGGAAATTGAGAAATATATCGTGATATAAATGTTGTCCGTATCGTCCAGCCCTATTCTCCACTGTTCAAGGCATGATGTAGTTAAGCCAATATATGTGAATGTTATATATATTTCTCAGCAATATGTAAAGAAATGTGTCCCTTTCCATTAAAGATCTTTATCCAGGAAGTTTTCTCTTGGCCGTGGTCTGAATCTTAATTAAGATGTTTATTGGAATTAGTGTCAGACCCAGATCAGCGGTCTTGTTCCTCTGAGGGGGCTTTTCCTGAGCAGCGAAAGCTGCAGTAAGCAAGTGTTTAGTGGGAGGTCTGCCACAGCCCTGTAATCCACACTGTGTTTACATCGTAGTAAGTGTAATTACGGAGGCTATAATTTTACCTCCCTCTAAGTGTGAGGCAGGTGTGTACAGAAGGTTTAAAGGAGTACAGATTAAGTACTGATAGCTTTATGTTCTGACTGCTCTCTGCATTACACAGCTTCACAGATTTTGGGTTTTCAGGAGAGTAATGTTGTAACAAGTTTTCATCTTGCACAATTAACTCTTATTTTTCCTCTTTTTATTTCTCTCTCTCTCTCTCTCTCTCTCTCTCTCTCTCTCTCTCTCTCTCACTTCCTTAATCTATCTCTCGCTGTTTACCTTGTGCTGTCTCAGGAAACTCTGCAGACCGTGCCCAAGTTTTGTTTCCCATTCAGTGTGGACAGGTATCTCTCTCTCTCTCTCTCTCTCTCTCTCTCTCTCTCTCTCTCTCTCTCTCTGTCTCTCTCTCTCTCTCCCTCCCTCTTTCTCTCTTTCTCTCTCTCTCTCTCTCTCTCTCTGTCTCTCTGTCTCTCTCTCTCTCTCTCTCTCTCTGTCTCTCTCTCTCTGTCTCTCTCTCTCTCTCTCTCTCTCTGTCTCTCTCTCTCTCTCTCTCTCTCTCTCTCTCTCTGTCTCTCTGTCTCTCTCTCTCTCTCTCACTCACACACACACACAGACTATTGTGTAGCTAATGTTAATGTGATTGTCTCTTCTAGTACAACTCCTTACAAAGGTATTGAATGGAGCTTCTCTCTCTCCCTCTCTCTCTCTCGCTCTCACACTCTCTCTCTTGCACTCGCTCTCACACTCTCTCTCTTGCACTCGCTCTCACACTCTCTCTCTCGCACTCGCACTCTCTCTCTCTCTCTCTCTCAGTTTGGCAGTAGGGCAGGTGGGGCAGAATTTCACCTTTGTTCTGACTGACATAGACAGTAAGCAGCGTTTCGGATTCTGCCGTCTGTCTTCTGGAGTCCAGAGCTGCTACTGCATCCTCAGGTGTGTAAACAATGGTCTGAGGTGGTCTCTATATTTGTGATTTACAAATTAATGCTATGTAAAGACATTCAATGTGTGTGTGTTTGCAGTTATCTTCCGTGTTTGAGGTTTTCTACAAGCTACTGAATGTGCTGGCTGACTACACCATTAAAGGACAGGTCAGTGACAACACACACACACACACACACATTGCAAGACAGAGGAAGCCTTTATGCATGGCCCTGTTCACAGTATGTTGTGCCTGAAAGTGAATATTGGTGCAGTGCAGAGGTTTCATTTGTATAAAAAAGTTTGCACTGAACAAAACCCGGGAAGCTGTAGGATTATTTTCATCTCGACATTTTTACAGAATTAACCAAAGATCATGACATCATTGTGGTACCTTCTTTTAATTTTCTTCTAAAATGAATTCATAGAGATAGTTCGGGATTTTTTTGTGTGGGGGGGGGGGGGGGGGGGGGGGAATGAAAGTTGGCCAACATCCTGGGATTATTACTGAGAATAATAAAGAATAACAGGCCTAACTGGTGATTATAAGTACTCCTTTATTCCCCGTGTGTACTGTACTAATATTAAGCAAATTAAATTAAGAATGAAGACAATGTTGCAAAGAAGAATATTCATACTAGTACTATTACTAATATTACTAATAATAATAACAAGAAAATACAGCCATATTAGGTTTTATTATTATTTATTTATTACACTACGGGAGGTAATGTTAAACAGACGTATTATTGTGTAGAATCAATAGTGAAACATTTGAAAATTGAGATATTTGGTTGTTGTTAATGTTGTGCAGGAGAGTCAGTGGAGGGAGCTGTTGGAGTCTCTGCGTTCATTACCCATCCCTGACCCTGGAGTCCCTGTGCACCTGAGTGTGGTAATACACACACTCTCTCTCTCTCTCTCTCTCTCTCTCTCTCTCTCTCTCTCTCTCTCTGTCTCTCTCTCTCTCTCACACACACACACACACAAATACACAAAATTTCACCAGTGGGTTAAGAAATGATTATTTTTTTACTCAGGAGACAGTGTGGTGGCTTATAGCCAGCTTCATCAAATTCTCTCTCTCTCTCTCTCTCTCTCTCTCTCTCTCTCTTTGTAGCATGCCTATTTCTCAGTGCCTGATCTGAGGGAGTTGCCAAGTATCCCTGAAAACGTAAGTTCACTCCCAGTTTTGTTCTCATTAGAAAAACAGACCACTGCTCTCAGTGTTCCAGAATAATCCAATAATCCACCGAACAAAGGTGGTGCTGACATCACAGGAGACTGAGATTATGCAACAGAGTCTCTAACTTATCACCGAGTGTTTCTCTCTCTTTGCGGATATTCTAGACCAGGTTTTTCCTGTGGGTGTTTGGGTAATTTTGCTCAGTCATGTGCCGTAGCGTTAGATCTCATTACTTTTCCACTCATTTTGAGACTGTATTTTTTTTTTTTGGTTTGTATTCTTGCAGAGGAACCTGACCGAGTATTTCGTAGCAGTGGACGTTAATAACATGCTGCACCTGTACGCCAGCATGCTGTACGAGAGGAGAATCCTCATCAGCTCCAGCAAACTCAGCACCGTGAGTGTACTGCCACAGAGCAGAGCGGGACTTGGGAATGTTAATCAAGTTCATGACTAATCGACCAATAGAAAAGGCCCTGTTTACTCTCCATTAACTTCAAGTTGAGGATATTTTCGTGTCCTTCTGCGATAACATAGTGTTTGGAGACATCATTTTTATTCACCTGAAACTTAAAAGTGCTAATTATTACTGCATTAGCAGCAGGGGCACAGACTATAGTGAATGTGTTTGGAAAGAGTAGCCAAGCCGTTGCTCAACTAGTTATTAACATGGACTTAATACTGTTACATAAACACAGTCCACACTCACAGCCGCGGCTGTTTTTAACACATTTTTTCACAGTAGCTTTTGTCTTTTAAGAGGAAAACCTTACTCATTCTTCATAAGATAAGAACAGCAGATTGTGCTCTGATGAAACAACACAGCGGTTTGAATTGGTGTTTAGAATAGTGCAGCGTGATCACACAGAAAACTCAGATTCCGTGTGCTGATCCATTTTAATAGGAGTACAAATAGGTTTTAAAAATTTTTAGTGTAATATAAGTGTAATGCAAATTTCAAACCTTCTCCGGCATTTTTGTCATTTTATGGTAATTGTTGTGTAGTATTAAAAATGACAATTATCATTTTATTCAACAAAATATAATGTACAAATGAAGTAGTGTGAAAATGGCAAGTGAAGAATTTACTGGAAAAATCATGTGATGGATTTGTTCGGTTCTTGGGGATAATACTATATCCAAAAGTATGTGTGAGTTTTGGTTTAGATGATTTAAAGAAGGGGGTTTCGATAGGGCTGGACAATAATTCAATATCAATATATATCGCAATATATAAAATGTTTCAATAACAATGATATAATTTTTTTTTAATCAATATACATTATTTAAAACATCTGTCACTCCTTGATGTTCATTACAGGGCGCTGTTCCCAGTTCAATGCACTTTAAATTTAAGTTTAAAAATGTTAATATTGACAAAGCCAGTAGGTTTATGTTTGATGGTGATGTCATGTTTCTTGTTTGTTGTTGGAAGTTATTCAGTGATATACTGTTCATATACTGTTCATATTGATATTGGAATTATAACATATGCACAGAAATTAAGAAATATATTGTGATATAAATTTTTGGCTGTATCGTCCAGCCCTACGCCATCGTGAACTTAGTGATTTAATTAATAATTCATTTTTAGGTCATTTTTGGTAAATGAGAAATGAGCAGGAGGATGTTTGAATATTTAATTACGCATTTTAGTTTTACGTTACACAAAAATGTAATTCGTACGCCTAATAGTTTCACTAAATGTGTACATCGCTGTGTAGTAACTATCAGAATAGAACTGTGTATATATTAGAGAAGTGTTGTAACTATCCTAAATCTCTCTCGCTCTGTTTCTTTCCCTTCCCTCCACTCCCTCAGTTAACAGCATGTGTCCATGGTGCAGCCGCGCTGTTATATCCTATGTACTGGCAGCATGTTTACATCCCAGTGCTGCCACAACATCTACTTGACTACTGCTGGTAAGATATACACACACACACACACACGCACACACACACACACACACACACACACACACACACACACACACGTCTTTTAAAGACAACCGTGTCTGTCCTGTCAGCTTTCGGTGTCAGGACTATTAACCTTTCTCTCTCTTTGTGGTAGTGCACCGATGCCGTACCTCATTGGAGTGCACTCGAGCCTGATGGAGGTAAGAAACATCACCACATTAAATCAGCAGTTAACCCCTTGACCACCAAATAACCCCTAACTCCTAGACCCTAGGTCATAAGCACTAGGCCCTAACCTCTAACCTCTAACCCCTAATCCCTAAACCCTAAGCCTTCATCCCTAAACCCTAGGTTCTAATTCCTATCTTCTAATCACCAACACCTAACCCCTAGTCCTTAGCCTCTAATACCTTGTTCTCATTGGAGTCCGCTTCAGTTTGAGGACAGTGAGAGAAATCCTGATTCATAATCCCAAATCAGCTCATAATCCCAAAATCCAGTTCCAGAATACCTAACTGTTTAAACACAACAAATGTTTTTAAAAAACCTTCAGAAGGTTCGGGGAATGGCTCTGGATGATGTCGTCATTCTCAATGTGGACACCAACACACTGGAAACGCCGTTTGATGATCTACAGAGCCTACCTAATGATGTGGTGAGTGTATAAGCACACACACACAGACACACACCTCAGGGCACTATCACAGAGACAGAAATAAGAAAACATCTTCTGAGTGTAAATCCATGTGTCTCTTTTCGTGTGCCATTGCGTTGTAGGTTTCATCTCTGAAGAACCGCCTGAAGAAGGTTTCGACGACAACAGGAGACGGGGTAGCAAGAGCATTCCTGAAAGCGCAGGCTTCTCTTTTTGGCAGCTACAGGAGTGCCCTGCGAATAGAACCGGTAACACACACACACACACACACACACAGCATTAGACCGATTCTGATTTTTATATTAGTTATAAGAGGAGGTGCTGTCCTGCTCACCCTCAGAAAGCAAAGCTGTGATGTCATTGCTGATTAAACACCAACATGTTTTGTGGTCTTGGAAGGCCACTACAATGGTGTATTTCAGTTATTGGTAAATTCCAACACAGTAAGCTTTCAGAGCATCCCTGGATCCATGGATCAGCTTATGAAGAGTTAAGAATTAAAAATGAGGTTGAGCTAGAGCTACTAGTTTTCACTCTGTTATCAGGATGTCTGTGTCTGCGACAGCACGATTGTTTGTAATTTGATTACAAAGAGTGTTTCTTCTTGCAGGAGGAGCCGATTACGTTCAGTGAGGATGCGTTCATCACGCACCGGTCCAGCACCATGAGACAGTTTCTCCAGAACGCCATCCAGCTTCAGCTTTTTAAACAGGTCTATAAACATGCTGCTCATGTGCATATTAATATTTGGTGTTAGTTGTTTTTTTTTTTTTGGTCTCTCTGATTTCATGTCAAAGCTGTTACATGTGGTTTTACAGAGATTTCACCGTCAGTGTGTTTGTGTGCTTAGTTTATAGATGGTCGTTTGGAGCTACTGAACACTGGTGAAGGCTTCAGTGATGTATTTGAGGAGGAGATTAATATGGGAGAATATGCTGGTGAGTAGAGTCATGGATATGTCCTTATTTCACCTGATGCTACTACTGGATAATATTTCTTTTTATCCTACACTTGACTTTCTTACTCCTACACTTCCCTAAACCTTAAAGGCTAAGCACCTTGGAAAGGACCATCCGCTCACTCCGTTATCTGTAGCTCATTTCACTGGCGCTTTTCCAACAATATGGGCATGTAAGGACACCAACGAAAGGTGTTCAGGAGCCTCTGTAACATGGAGGTAAACAGGGTAAGGACACTTACTTCGCCTGTTTTAGTTGGTGTTAGTTAACGTTAAGTAATGGACCTCCATGAATATTTGACATTATTGTAGTTACTGACAGATATAAGTATGAATTAAAATGAAAATAGCAGCTTAATTTGCTTTAAAACTGACAATTTTATTAAATTAACGGAAAAACCCGAGCTCGCTACGGAAATTCTCGAACGCAACTGTGACGTCACTGGTGGACAACAGCTGAACAACGCCGCGGTAAAACACCGTTATGACTGACTGTTATGACAGTATCTAGCTCAATAACCAACATTATTCATGACAATAGCCTAGCAATAAGCTAAACTCAAATGTAGAGGTACCGTTATTCTTGTAAATGTGATCGAAGTCGAACTCTAATTCATCCGACACTATAAACCTCCGTAATGCAGCTACGTAGCCGAGTATAATCTGAGACACCGAGTTTAGCGAGTCAAGCTAACGTTAACTAACACCAACTAAAACAGGCGAAGTGAGTGTCCTTACCCTGTTTACCTCCATGTTACAGAGGCTCTTGAACACCTTTCGTTGGTGTCCTTACATGCCCATATTGTTGAAAAAGCGCCAGTGAAATGAGCTACAGATAACGGAGTGAGCGGATGGTCCTTTCCAAAGTGTCCGTTTAAAGTCGACAAATTTAGTCCATTTTCTGGATATTTTGGGATCTTTGGGCCATTTGTGCACAGATGTCCCACTGTACATTGAATGATTGCAGCCAAAAACAACACACCTTTTTGCATTAAATTAAGTGTGACTTCTAGAGTTGTTGTCCACCATCTACGTCACAGGCAAGACGCCTATTAGAGTTTCCGAACACCGTTGGGGGGGGAACCAACGGTCTTTTAAACCTTATTCCTTGAATTAGTAAGAAATAACATGTTTTCTGACTATCAATAAACACAAGTTAGGAACTCAAATTCCACTGTATTTATTTGTTTGACACTTTCATAGAGCTGCTGCTTAGCCTTTAAAGAACAATCAAAAAAATATACATAACATTCTGATCAGCTAGTACTTTTTATCTGTTGATGACAGCAATGCCTCTTTTTATCCATCTCTAACACCATCTCTGAATGGTGTTAGGTTTAAGTCACGTACCTTGACATCAGCAGGTCCTAGGGGCACAGGGGCCTCCTTAATTGGATCGTCTGTAGCCTTCTGTCATACAGTAAGGTCATTTGTTTTCTCTTTTTGCAGGAAGCGATAAAGTGTACCATCAGTGGCTCCTCACAGTCAAGGTTGGTTCAGAGGTTTACTGTATTTGTACATAAACACTGGCCTTTGAGTACCTTTAACCCAAGAACATCACTAACTTTGTCCTCCCCCCCACAGAAAGGTGGTGGGGCCATCTTCAACACGGTGAAGACGAAAGCTAATCCTGCCATGAAAACCGTCTACAAGTTTGTACGTCCAGTTTCTCACTCAGAAACGTCACATTACATACATAACAGCTGCGGTCTCCTCTGGTTTGTTTTCAACACAGTCAGTGTTAAGGCTGATTTATATCTCTGTGTTTACTCGATATAGAGCCTATGACGTAGGCTACGGAAGAACCCTGCGTCATTGTGAATGTTTATATGTCTACGTCGCTCTGCAGTTACACCACTGCACCACTAGGGCTGAATCTCAAGCATCTTCCCCTACACTATGTAGTACACAATACAGTGGTGTAGTAGTATTACATTTATAAATCTGTAAAGTGTACTATTTAAGGAGTAGATCATATTGTTTGGCACAGAGCATATTTTACATGAGGTGCTAGGAAATAAATAAATACAAAGCTGGCATGTTTTTCCCACGTGGTCCTATTTCTCGTCAAGTTATTGTTTTTTCCCCAGAGACATCCGTATTTTTCTTTTGTTCAACATATTTATTCATCCCCGATGTCGACACCATGTCTGACGAAATCTCTCGTCGTGAATATTCTGCTGTCAGTGTGGAGGAGAGTAGTTCATGTTTCTGTAATTCTTCTGTTCAACATAAACAATATCCGCTCAACAACTTACTAATCACAGTTGTTGCGGCCTGCTTTGACGTGACACGTAGTTACATTTCTGGAGAATTATGCATCAGGCTGCGGTGTATGCTATTGTGTAGGGATCACATCCTATAAAATTATGTTTATAGGAAAGCCCTAGTACATCTGCTTTTGTTTATTACGATTTCATAAGTACTGTAGAAACTAGATTGTTTATATCTGAGCTAGTTTTACTCATTGATAAAATGTCAACAATGAACACCACACTTAAATTTGTTTTGGTAAGACTGCCCAAACTACAATTTTTGTAAAGATTCTCTGATAAAAGCTCAGTGTGACTGATTTAGGCACTTGAAGATGAGAGCAAAATGCTGCTCTTGTTTGAAATTGGCTGGAAATGAAAAAAGAAATGTCATTGCTCTGTAGGTCAGTTCACTGCTGTTTGTTTTTCACAGGCCAAAGATCACGCCAAGATGGGCATCAAAGAAGTAAAGAGCCGTCTTAAACAGAAGGTACACACACTCAATCCAGCAAGACACACACACACACACACACACACATTTTTACACTGTTGTGTCCGATTCCCTGTAGGAGTTAACAGAGAATGGCTATCCCGGCAGCAGAGACGAGCCTGGCTCCACCCACATGTCCTCCACACAGAGTAAAGACTCCCTCACCTGGGAACAGAGGCGACCAATCACAGTGCATTTTGGACAGGTACCTGCTCTTTTGGACATATTTGTGGATGTTTGTGCGAGAGCTGTTGGTCCTATAACACAGTTGCCATGGAAACTGTTCTGAATGAGGGTAGAAACTTGATGATTGGTCATTTTGTATAAACATTTCAACGCTGTCCAATGAGAAACTTGCATCTCCCAAATCTGTAGGTGTGGCAAGATTCCTTCATATTTCAAGGCTGTGGGAGTTGACAGATTAGGGTTCAATCCCCAGTTCAAACAGGAACACTGCTTTACCAAGATTCCTTTGACTCCTAACTATTCATTAGGGACACAGAGATATGAGAATTCTTTACCGATGGCAATATATAGATTGATACAATACAGAAAGATAAGATACCTCCGATTAACATTACAGGCAAATGTAACATTTATTTGCATAACATTTTAGCTTGCAGCCAGCTGTGTTACTTTAAAATGAAAGTAATCTCCTGAGAAAGTGTTTAGTTAAATGTTCCTCACAGAGACAGGTCACAGTTTTAAACACTCATTTTTTTTGATTAACAAGTCAAATATAATAATAGATCTGCTCAAATGAATGAATGAAATTAATAATAAATAAGTGAACTTTAACTGAAATCAGAGGATTAAATAAAAGCAGTGTAACTGTGTAGTTCAGTAACACAGGATTAGGAGCTTCAGCTCTGCCTCAGTAATAGAATTTGAGCTAAATATGTTTCCTACACATTTATCAGTCCGTTTTTAAGAACCAGAGCATGGCCCAGTCTTGTTCCAGCATAAAATAAACGTGTCAGAAATGATCGGTTTGAAACATAAGCAAAAATAAATATATCGGCACCAATGCTGATATAATTATACATCATTAATATTCATCAGAAGTCTCTTCCCAACATCGTCCAACTCAACAAAGAAGTGTGTGTGCATCTGTGTGTTTGTGTATGTGTCTGGAACAGTCGGGATCAGAGCGAGGTCAAGCACCTCAACCCGCCCGTCCACCGCGCCCACAGCGCCCCCCTCCCCCCAAACCCTCCAATCTGCAGCGCAGCAATCGTCCAGTGAGTACACAAGGCTGTCCCTTTCACTTTGGCCTTTAACCTTCAGGCTTGTCCACTTCTTCCTGAACTCACTGCTTTTTCTACTGACCGCATGCAGGCGTTCTGATTCACACTTCCTTCAAAGCTCTCAGACGGACAGAGCCTCTTTTGTTCAGCCGGACGGGTTTGCTTTAGGATCAGATCACTTTATGAAGAAGGGTTTTCCCTTCTTTGCTTCCGCAGTTTTCCTGTTACCTGACACTAATTTATTATGGTGAAATGTGATTAAAAGTCAGTAACTTAAAAGATTAAGAGTCAGTAACTCAAATTCAATTCCAAGACATTAATTCATTAAATTTCTGTAAGCGCTTATCTAGTTCAGGGTCACGGTGGGTCTGGAGCCTACCCGGAATCACTGGGCGCAAGGCAGGAGTACACCCTGGAGGGGGCGCCAATCATTCACAGTGCAACACGCGCTCAAACATTCACTCACCTTTGGACACTTTTGAGTCGCCAATCCACCTACCAACGTGTGTTTTTGGACTGTGGGAGGAAACTGGAGCACCCGGAGGAAACCCACGCAGACACAGAGAGAACACACCACACTCCTCACAGACAGTCACCTGGAGGAAACCCACGCAGACACAGAGAGAACACACCACACTCCTCACAGACAGTCACCCGGAGGAAACCCACGCAGACACAGAGAGAACACACCACACTCCTCACAGACAGTCACCCGGAGGAAACCCACGCAGACACAGGGAGAACACACCACACTCCTCACAGACAGTGGATATTAGCTCAGTCTCTTACTTTCACTTAGGAGTTCAGTTCAAGATTCCAACCATTTTAAAATTCGCTCTTTAAAACTCAACATCTCAACATCTGGGACCCAGAGGAAGAGCAACAGATCCCAGAGCGTCCAGAAGAGGAGATTACATCACTGATCCAAAAGCTCTGCTGCTTACGCCTTGGTGCCAGATACCACCTCAGATTCCTCAGCAGGTCACGGCTGTTCTGGCGGACCCCTGGAGTATTTGTCATATAGTGGTCATATTTTGGCTCATGGTGACTGTGGTCCCTTCTCCACGCCTGTGGGAAAATTGTCGTACGGTGGCTCTTCATGAAACTTTCCATTCAACCGGTTAGTTCTGGATTTTATCAGGTGGACAAGGATTGTAGTTGTACCTTTGTAGTCAGCCATAATAATTAAAAGCCACATCCTTGTTTCAACAAACTACATTACAGACGCTAGTTCATCCGTTGCTCTGCATACTTTGTTAGCTCTCTTTCATCCTGCTCTTCAATGATCGGGTCCACCACAGGACCCCCACAGAGCAGGTATTATAAGGGTGGTGGATCATTCTCAGCGCTGCAGGGACACTGAGGTGGTGGTGGTGCGTTAGTGTGTGTTGCGCTGGTACAGGCTTCTAAAATTCATAATCTTTTTCTTAAAATATTAACTTTAATATTTTAATATTGTAACATTGTGCGTGTGTGGTTGGGGGTCTCTGCCCGAATCCTATGGGTTTTGACTGACCTTTGCCCTGCATGCCGCACGGCTCACACCAACTTTTACAGCTCGTGGAGGACTTTTACTTTGTAATGTTTTTCTGATCCTTAACCTTTTACTGACAGATGTTTATAACTATTTTACAGCAGTGAAATTCTGCTGATCTGTGTGTGCTCACATCAGCAAGAAGAACGTGTGTGTGTGGTTTTATTTATTTATTTATTTATTTATTTTTTTCTTTGTCTGTTGTTAATGATGTATTTGTGCATCCATAGGCTCGACCACCTCGGCCACTGGTTGCAAAGAGGCCACGGAGCAACGTGGGAATTGAGGGCAGTCCTGAACTGTAAGAGAGACACACACATTTATACACACACACACACACACACACACACACAGCCACAACATATCTTCATAGTTCTTTTAGTAAATCACACATTTTTAATCATTTTTCATTGGTACAAAGCAGCTGTCCTTCACACAAATCAGCTTAATCTTTCAAGACATTATTCATTAAATTGAAGTAGTTTTTAACCCTGAATTTCTTATTATTCTGAGTGAGATGGAAATTTTTTTAAAAGTCCTGCCTCGTGAGCATAGATTTTCCCACATATTTTCAGTCTGAGCCTCTACTGAGACCCAGAAACTGTCGATGTCACTGTGTGTGTGTGATGACTTCACCAAATATGATTTAGATCCAAGTTAAAACTACTGTTCACTAGATTGGACTTGGGATCAAATCAGAGTGTAGCTCTTAATGTAGAGAGATTTGTGTCCTTGTGTACAATAATGAGATTTCTATGATTATATTATTGCATGTCTCACATTGCACCTTTTCTCTCTCTCTCCCTGTCTCTCTGTTTCTCTTTCTCTTGGGTTGGTGTGTGTCTTTGTATTTGTGGATCACTTGGATGCACTCATCTTCATCACTTGGCTCTGGGTTTGGCCTCCCTCCCTCCCTCTCTCTCTCTCTCTCTCTCTCTCTAGCTGTATGCGACCTACTCGTCACTATACTGTGTTTCTGTGTGAGGATTCCTCTGGTGATGAACTTTCTCAGGACGACGACTCAGTGTCTGCTTTTCCTGAAAACTTCCTTCTCTCCACCCCCTTTGAATGGTCTCCGCATTAATCTGCTTCTGAGCCAATCACAGCATGCCCCTTGTTCTCAGCCTGTATAATATAATGATGAGAAACTAATTAATGACAAAGGTTCATTCGTGCTAAATCAAAAAAAAAGGTCTTCCTACAGACCGTCTGAGATTTACATTAAGCATGTCCTTAAAATAAGAAATAATTTCATAGCTAAACTTAACTATTTAATGACTTTACAAACACAGGGGTGAAGATGGTTAAAACGGCTAACAATCTTTCCGCTGACTTTACATATAATACGTATAATTATGCTTATTTTGTGCTTAATATGGCCTAAGGTTTGTGGACACACACTCATCCTGCATTTCACCTCAAATGAAGGGAATTAATCAGCGGTGTTTTATTTACTGCAGACTTCTGTGAAGTCCTTACACTATTTATTGCAACAATGCTGTGAGGATTAGCTGGCATTCAGCCTTCACATAAACATTCAAAAAGTCATGTCCTGATGTTGAGGATTAATTCCTGATCACAGCCACCTCTCTATTGGCGCTTTTCCATTGCATCGCTTTTCCAGTACCACAGCTCAGGCGAAATGTAGCCGCTGATGCTTCAAATCCCCATTTTTAATGAGAACAGCAGACTTTGGAAATCACAACAACGGTGGCAATAACGTTAAGTGTTGTTTACTCATGGTGTGTTGTTGTTGTTGTTATTTTGGACTGAACACAGCTCCGTCATCAGTTCAGACAGATCAGTAGAGTTTGTTCCTTCCTTGTTGCAGCGTCCAGCTCTCGCTGGATTCTTTCGTCGGCCACCGATCCAAGGAGCGTTTGAACCTCTTCAAAAGACCACGGCGTTATTTTACGAGTTGCCGTCGTGAGTCGGATAAAAACAAACATGATCTCTGCTGCAGCTGGAGATTTTACAGATGGAAAGTTAGTGCTGGATGTCTGCATTGCGTGGCGTAGAGTGACGATTCTCTTGGGACAATCAGCGCTCTGCAAGGTTTACACGCCACGGTTTAGTCCCTAATCGGCTAACTCGCAACCACGAGAGAACAGGGACTAAAAAAAAACCTGGTTCCAGGGACCAAGAGCCTGACTTGCCTAGTGAAAAAGCAGAAAAGCAGAGCAGAGTAGGTACAATTCATTGAAAAAGCACCATATCTCATCCAAAATGTATAGCTAGAGCTCCATCACTCCATAGAACACTGTTCAATTTTGCTTTATTCATTTATACACCTCTAACTGATGAATATTGTAGCCTAAATCACATATTCAGATTCATATATTCTTATGTGTCTACAAACCTTTGAACATATAGCCCTTACTCTAATATATGAATAGGCCAGGAGTGGAGTTTCCTGCCGAGGCTATTGTGAACGTGCTGTGTGTGTCTCTTTGTGCATATATATGTGTGTATTGTTTGTATGTCTCAGGCTTCAGCCTTACAGATCTCTGAAGGAGGCGGAGCTTGTGGAGGAGGGTGAGGAGGCAGGGGCAGAGCGTGTCCAAGGCAGCACAGCCCCATCCAGCCCCGTGCAGGATAAATTCTTTGAGCTGAGTCTGTTGGAGGATTCCTTCAGCAGCCATCAGGTGCCGTCCTCGCACACAGCGAGAACCAAGGTCTACACACACGTTCCTCTCGGCCCAGCGAGGAGTCTGGAAGAGCTGAGTTCCGTGTGTGAGGCTCAGGAGCAACAAGTCAACTTTAACTATCAGGTACCACAGCATACCTGCCTTCCACACTTGCCTTGAACCCCCAGAGGACCACCATGGATCAGACACAGCAGTGCTGCTGGAGTTTTAAACCCTGTGTCTATTCACTGCCATCCTGTGAGACACTCCTACCTTGTTGGTCCACCTTAAAGTGAGAGACAGTAGCTCATCTGTCACTGCACAGTTTGTGTTGGTCATCATCTAGTATTTCATTAGTGCACACAGGATGCTGGCGGCTACATGGTTTTGGTTGGTGGACTATTCTCAGTCCAGCAGTGACTCCAGCAGCACTGCTGTGTCTGATCCACTCAAGTAGAGTCAGTACCATGCAGCGGAAAAGCGACATAGAACACCACCACCACGTCATTGTCACTGCAACTCTGGGAATGATCCATCACACAAATCTTACCTGATCTGTGGGGGTCCTGACCTTTGAAGAAGGGAGTATGCAGAACCGTCAGATACAGTATGTAATTGTCAACCTGTGTTTGTGTTGTGTCGTGTAGCGGATGGAGCTCAGCGGTGGCGAAGGCACTCGAACTCTCCCAGGACTGAGGCACTCCAGCTACAACAAGCTGAGGAGCAAGAAAGGGCCGGACGCTGTGGCTCTTTCTGGACGAGAGTCTCCTTGCTGGGAGAGACCACTTTCTGTCCCACCTTTGGAGGCCCCAGAGCGCCGCACCCCCGGGTGCGAGAGTCCTGCCCCCAACCTGGAGAGCGCAGAGAGGACGGAGGCAGGCAACATAACAATCCCTCGCCCTCAGGGCCGCAAAACTCCCGAGCCCGGGGCAGTGCTGGCACCTGCTGTTACCCTGCTGCAGGGCCTGAGGCAAGGGGACAAGGAGGCGGGGCTTATTGTCAGCGCTGGGGGGCAGGAATTCCGCCAAGCACTCAACATGTCTCCTCTTCCTCAGTCCCGCCCCCCTGCAGAGGCGGAGCCTGACATACTCACTCTGCTGGATCCTTTGAGCGGAGCCGAAGAGTCGCGTCCACCTGCTAAACCTCCTGTGCCCCCCCGGCCTGCCCTGCCCAACTTCCCACCACCAGTTCCCATCAACCCCTTCACACAACAGCCCCATTACCCCCTACAGAGACACTACAGTCCCGTTGCTCCTGGCAACCCCTTCTGCTCCACCTATGCGCCTACCCAAGCCGGCACATACTTCAATGCTCCTCCCCCACGCCCCCTTTCAGTGTTTAGTCAGCCTTCTGCAATGGGTGGACCACAGGGGAGTGGGGCGTGGCCACTTGCCAAAGCCCCACCCACTTCCAACAGCAGCAGCTCTCTGTCCTGCCTCTTAGATTCACCAGCCCCACCCTCTCTAAGTCAGGCCCTGCCCCCTACCCACCCTAACGACACGCCGCCTGACCCTTTCTGTGACCTGCTCTCCATGGCGGCCACACCCACGCCTATGGCCACGCCTCCAAAAAAGAGAGTAGAGGACTTGCGAAAGAAGTGGGAGACTTTTGACTAGCACTGCCCACACCGAACCGTCACTGCTGCTACTGACCAATGAGGGACTTGTCTGTTGACCACTGGGTTTTGTTTTTTAAAGGACTGTGCCCTCTGCTGGCACAAAAAGCTCTGCTACATGTGTGTGTACAGCATACACTAATGCCCAAAACTGCTTTTGTTTTTTTTGTTTTTTTTTCCTCTGAGTATATCACGTGACTTCTGGCCTTCGGATGACCTCACCTGACATGAGAGGGGTCACTTTCACCATAGTTTAGCTGGTGATTTATTTATCTAATAGCTTCCAGGCTAATAGTGCAGTTGCATATAGCTACCACAGTGATGTTGTAGCCGTTGTGGTGTGAAATATTTCTATGCGCCCCTTCTGCAGGCTTTCGTCATCGTGTCCTGCTGCTAGTCACTCAGTTAAACTGCTGTTTAGGTGTAGAGTGAAGGTCCAGGGTTCAGAGGGGACGGGTTACTATTGGCCTCAAATCACAGCAGAGACTTTCTCTGTTGATCGTCTTCTGTCCTAAAAAAACGAATCTCAAATCCATAACCTTGATTACTACATAAGAAATGTATGAACACAGTGCACACTAAACTCACTACATGAATCTCTCTACACACTGCGGCTTAGAACTAATCATCCAGCATCACTACCTGACCTCACTAATGCAGTCAGATCCTCGCAGCAGTGTTACTGCCGTGTCTGATCCACTCCTAAAGACCCAGCACTAAGAATGACCCACCACCCTGATAACACAGGCATTGTGGTTGTCCTGTGGGGCCCCTGGCCATTGTAGAACAGGGTGAAATGAGCTTAACAAGTATATGATAATATTAAAAAAGACGATGCTAAAATATATGATAGTTGCAGCTATGGTAATGATTAAGAAAACAACTCTCCACTGATCTCTTCACAGGAACACACCCTGGAGAGGACACATGAACCACAGCTGTTCATTATTAGTTTATTATAACCACATAATTAACTTGGAACTCTTCCTTAACACTAAGACTTTATATTATCCCCCAAAACCTGGAAAATAAACCCCTCAGACCTTACCCTACCCCTAACCAGCAGCCAAACTATTGACAGATTAATATCTGTGAACTCTGGGCCCAGTTTGCTTCCAAAACATTTTAGTGTTAAGATCATCTTAACAGGAGAGAGAGTGTTAATTGTGATGCTTACTCTACCGCTTTTCTACTTTGTTTTGAGATGCTTTAGGGAAACCAAGCCCAGGTCAGTTTCCATGTTTATAATAACAGCATGACTGGGTCTGTGTGCCCTGAGTGCGGGTCTTAGGTCTCTGCTATGTGCTGTACATTGTACTCTCAGTTCTGGTCTTTTTTTTTTTGGACTGGAACGAGGGGGCAGGGCCATAATCTGAGGTCACTGAACCCAGGAGAACATGATCTGTATTTATACTGAGAATATGTAAAGTGGTACTTAAGCAGTGGTCCTAGAGCTCTGTAACCGTCCAAAGAGATGTCGTAGTTTTGGCTTCTAGATCCTTCTGCGAGGCATATCCTCATCTTTTCAGCTCAGATCTCGCTGCCTGAATCATAGTGTGTTGCTGTGTGAACTCCAGAGGATTCATAATATGAACTTAAGACTAGTAGCTCGTACAGTAGGAAACCGGTTTTATTGTTCTATGGTTTATTACATGCATCCCACTCGGTCCAGTGCAAAATTTAAAGCCCAGAGTTTCTGCAAAACCCACAGTGGTTAGTTGTAGAGAAAGGTGGGGGACACAGTGGGAGTAGGCCTGTCACGATAACCTTTTTTTGTGATAGATATATCGTCCCAGAAATTATTACATAATTACAATACATGAGTCATTTTAAGAACATTTTATCTGATACAATGATAATATAACAGCATCATTATGCAGTTACTCCAATTTAAAGAGCCATGAATGTTTAGCAAAAACGTGGCTAATATTCAGATATTGAAATTGGGAAAAAAAATGTTCAAACATACTAAACCAATAAAACCACAACAGAACAAAACAGAGTGAGCAGCTGAAATAATGATGTTCTTTCTTGTGTAAACATACACACAGTAAACATGTGAAATATTGTCAGCAAAAATTGAGGAAATCCATATTTTGTAAGATATTGTGACAGGCCTAAGTGGGGGTGAGTGGAACCAGGCGTCTCCATGTCTGCAAATCAAATGTAACGCATGTTCAACATCACCAGGTTAACAGGTTATGAAATGAGGGAGGAAAATAATGTCCTTTAACCTAATAACATTGTGGTGTATGTTTTAAAACTGGTTATTCATTTCTAACTCAAGGGACAGTGTTTTATTTTTTCTCTTTCCAATAAAGTAGGGCCCTGGGGGCAGGCCCTACAGAGGCATTAGAGACCCTCAGACGTCTGGTTCCATTGACCACCAAAGTGAACCATTGTGGGTCGGTAAGATTCTCTGTTATTCGACACCAAACCTCTACGAATACACGATTTAGTTGTGAATACATTTATGGGAGTATTCATTAAAACATATACATATATACCAGATAACCCTTCTCGTTACTGAAAGATTGTTTAGAGCTTGTGCTAAAATACGAAAGCTAACGGTCTTTTGAAGACTACACTCAAACTGAGAGTTCTGCCGCCCTCTGTGGGCTCACAGCAGCACTGCAGGCTTCCTGGTGACGGTGCCTTAAAAGACATTCACCTGAATCCACACTAGTCTTCTGCGACAGACGGAAAAGCCCCTCCTTCTCCGAGCCACCGTAGATCTCCGTTAGCCGTAGCAGTGTAGAATAAGAGTCCGGTGTAAGTCAGAAACCTGCTGAATACAGTGGGGCTGAAGACAGAAACTTATATAAACACAGTATATTTTTGTTGTCTAAAATACCCCAGGTTCTTTTTGTGCCCTTTTGAAATGTGAACTCGTTTTTTTTTTCCTTTTATATCATCAAGCACTTTTGAGTTTGTTTTTATCAGAATGGTATGGTTTTAAGTATTATGTATGTTATGATTAAAGAGCACATGTTATATTCCTGTGAAACTGGGGACTGGTTTTCTTTTCTTAGTGGCCCTTATTTTTCAGGATAAAGTAAAACAGATTTGACCGGAACAGCTCATCATTCGATCAATGAAACTATTGTTTTTGCATAATTATGACTCCCTAAAAACAAAGCACCAACATTAGTGCCCTATTTCCATATCATTTGCATGAAGCACACCCTAATTCAGATGTTTCAGCAGAAAGGCAAAGATTGACTGACTCCTGAGGCAGTGTCCCGTAGGTGGAACTGGAGGTTGAGCAGTGAGGGCACGGCTCCCCCTACCGACCAAACTGTATACTGTTAAAATGACGAACCTGGCCAATTAGATGAAAACAGCAGAATGATGTGATGGCGGCTTGTGATTGTCTTCCTGTAATAACAGATTTAAACAGTGTATTACGGATTAGAAGCTGTTGCTGCAGCTGCTGTGTTTATGGTGTTATGAGATTTCGGTGGTGTGTTCACATTTAGGTCCAGTGTTGAGAAAAGCGAGAAGATTAAAAAAAAACGTATTTAAAATAATATACTTCCGGATAACGGAAAATAAAGAGCAGGGACATTGAGTGGAAAAAAAGGAACACAAACGGATCTGGTTTGACGAAAGGACAAGATACAGGTTTTTATACATCGCATTCATTTCTGTCAGAGAGAAATCAAACAAATGTGGCAGGAAGTCACGTGGGTTTTCTATAAGAAGAGTCATGGTCATGTACACAGGTACTTTTATTATGGAAAGCTCACGTGACTTCCTGCCACATTAGTTTGTAAACTTCTACAGTTCTGTTTTGCATAGGAAACTCCCTTAAGGTGGACCTCAGTGGCTATATTTCACACATTAATTACAGCATATTTTACACTTTTTACATTAAAAAAAAAAGACCTAGTATGTCTTTACAGCACTATACACACATTGTGAAGAGCTGTGGAATGCATTGTAAGTTTGTGTGTGTGGGGAGTATAGGAATAAACACACGGCTCTGAGTAATATTACACATTTGTTCTGTAATTTCCAACAACCAAACAAATATGAACAGGGTTTAACAGCCCCATGACTAGAATTAAACTGCAGTGCTCACAATTCTCTAGTCTTTATTAGTCCTGTCTCCTCCTAATGCTGTATATTGGTTATCTCATGAATATTAATTAATGTATCAGATTGCTCACTGTAATTGGCTATGGTAAAATTCTAACTCCGCCCTCAAACTTGTGCTTTAGTAACTGCTGATGAGGTGGTGGGGCTTTACAAAACAGGCTAACAACTTGGAACAGTTTCTGTGAAAGAGTACATTTGTAGGAACGTGTTGGTCCGCTACTACTTCACGTACCTCTCCGATCATCAATTAACTTCCTAAAATCTTATTCTTGACCTTCCTTTCCGGGGATTGGATCCTTAGGTGTGTGACATCAGAATCCCTGTGCCCTCTGAATCCTTGTTTCTGAGAATGCCTTTGGAACACTGCCGTTTGAAGCCAGTAATGCTAAGTCGTAGCGCTGACTAACAGTCATCTAACAGTACCACATGCAGATGCTAACAAGGCTAAACAGTGGATTTTCACTGGAGGGGGTCTTTAATAACCTGTCGTATCTGTACAAGCACAGACTCAGGGATTACAGCTGGTGCTGAGAACATTACAGAGCAGAAACCACAAAACATTAGGCTAAAATTCACTGAAAACCAAGTCACTCAACATTAAATTACAGCAGAGTACCATACAGAAATCGGACAATCGTCAGACACTAAAATACTTAGATTTATCGTCCACAAACCAAACATCCGAACTCAGTGCAGGTGCAGTGACACGTAAAAACTGCACCTGATTACTTGTTTACACCTGACACCGCCCAGATAACCTCCAGCTGTGGACCAGCACAGCTGGCCTGTGGACCTCATTTGGTGTTTATGTGAAAATGAACAGTGGATAAAACTTGGTGGAGGAATGTAAAAGTACGTGAAGGTGGTGTGTGATTGTGTTCCTAAAAACCAGATTATTTCAGTGGATTAGAGGATTTTGCTCTACCTCCTGTGTCTAGGGCAGAGATTTATAAAATAAAAGCACAGTGTCTTTAAATGGAACATGGACAACTAACCACATCCACTTCTGGACTGATTATCTGATGCTGTTCTTATTGTTATGGCTGTTATTTATATTGATATTTGTATTTTAATTTATTGCAAACAAATCATTCCTTTGTGTTGTTAAAGGAACACTAGGTAATATTTTTCCATTAACATTACAGCTTCAAAATCATTGTGATGCTCCACTGAGCTGTAATAGGGAGAATAGGGCATCTGTCATTGCTACTCTGGGCTCAGCACTGCAGAAACTGCACTATGTAATGTCTGGAGGTGGGTAGGAAAGCAGTTATAAGTTTCAAAAACCCCTCCCAGCTTCCAGATTTAAGAGCCTACTGCAGCATTTTTGTGGGCATTTTTACAGTTGATGTAACAAGGGTTACATTTTTTTTACACACCACAGAGCGTCCCTTTAATTAGTCTCTAATCAGCTTCAGTAGTTTTTCACATTCTTTTATCCGTGACCATCAGCTAAAACAGTGGCAGCAGCCACGCTACAACTTGAAAGGAGCTCAGATGTTGGTTCACCAGCACATCCTGGTGGTTCATCTACCTTTGAGTTTAAGGTAGTGGCCTAGTGGCCACTGTGATTGTCTCAGATGAGCCGTTCCTCCGGCGGGACTTTCAGCATGCTGTCCATCTCCAGTCGAGCACCTGCTACCTCCTGCTGGCTGGGAGAGTACGCCCCCTCGGACTGACGCTTCCTGCGTGCTGTCATCAACATAAATATAAGACCAATGACGGCCAAGAGAACACAGCCGCAGGCCAATGGGATCGCCACCACCAGCCATGGCATCCGCTCCCTCTGAGCCTCTTTCTGCAAAGAAACACACAGCGGCAGGTTTCCACCAGCAATGGACAAGACTCTTATAAATATAATATAATACAAGTCTAATATTGTGTAATTTAACGAGGCTTATTTGCACATACATTAGTTTCACAGTATGGTCCACTGAAACCCGCAGCGCACACACACTGGAAGAAGCTCAGACGATCCAAACACGTCCCTCCGTTCAGGCACGGACTGGAAATGCACTCGTTAATCTCAGTCTCACACCTGCATAGAAAAACACACACAGTTTCAGGGACTAGTCTTTGTCAGATACAGAAAGAACATGCGTCATACAGCAGTTATATCTCAAGCATTTGGGCAGCAGCACGTTTTATAAGTGGTTTTATACGTTGGCCCCATAAAGACGTTACAGAAAATATAAACAAACGTGTAAATGTATGAATAATGAGAGCGTATGTCTTCAAAAAAGGCTTCAAATTAAAAGCAACATATGACAATAAAAGCTCCTCCTATTTTTCTGCTCAAAAAGCAACACACACTGCTCTCATCGTGCAGTTTCTGCAGTACGGAGCCTGGAGTAGCAACGACACACTCTCTGTTCTCTCTGTTACAGCGCAGTGGAGCATCGCCATGATTTTAAAGTAAAAATATAATGTAGTGTTCCTTTAAGGCAGTAAAGTGTTTGTGTTGTGGGCTATAAACAAGGTCAGTAAGACCACGGAAATGTGTGTGTGAGCCCACCTGTATCCTGTGAATCCTGGGGTGCATACACACTCAGCCCCCCATGACGCATCTCGACACACCCCTCCGTTCTCACACTTCAGGTTCTCACACTTCTGAGGAGGGAAGTTCCACCTGAAGGAGGACAAATTACAGCTTGATTCAGATGCCTTTTAAAGAACACAGAAATGGTCAGCTGTGACCACTGGCCAAATTTTATACACATTGTTTTCATCCTCGAATAAATGTTCTCCTAAGGATTATCAGCTCTTTAAATATTTATAGGGGTATTTACAATTTGCTACTACTCCGTTTCCCCAAGAACTTTCTCACTCGGGGTGCAGGAGATGTCCAAACTCCAGTATAATCATGTTTCAATTCAATATCTTTGAATCATTTTTCATCATGTCTTTCATCTCTTTACCCATTAATATTTCATACATTTAGTTTTAAAGGAACACTAAGTAAGACTCTGGGTTTTTGCTCCTGGGGCTCCCCCTAGTGTAATTCATTTTTACAGCACAGTATTGAAATCAATGAGGAGGTGGCAGGGGTGGTGGTGATGGTGGTTTCCTACCCTCCTCCAAAACTTACATAGTGTGGTTTCTGCATTGTTGAACCCAGAATAGAAACAGAGGCTCTATTCTCACTATTACAGCTCAGTGGAGCATCACAATGATTTTCAAGCTGTTATTTTAAGGTAAAAATATGACATAGTGTTGCTTTAAAGAATTATTAGGCTGCATTTTTGTAGAAATCCCTTCTCTGCTCAGCTTTGAGACAGAGAGAGAGAGAATACTCACTGGCAATTTTTCCCACTGTATCCGCGAGCACACACACAGCTGTACTTGTTAACTCCGTCCACGCATGTGGCTCTGTTTTTGCAGGGTGAGTCTTTACACTCGTCCTTGTCCTGAGCGCAGGTGGCTCCTTCATATCCTGGTTCACAATCGCATTCGAACCCCCCAAGCTTGTCCCTGCAGGTGCCGTGGAGACAGGGACTTGAGGCGCACTCGTCTGTGTTGGTTTCACAGGTGAGCCCCTCCCACCCAGTCGGGCAAGCGCAGTGGAACAGGTGGAACACGTCCTCGCAGGTTCCCCCGTTCTGACAAGGATCGGACCGACACACGGGGGCGCCGAGGCATCCCAGCCGTGCCCGCTCGCCACGGCGCCGACGGAAACGCATCACCTGCGGTGCTACGACATCATCAGTGTAGGGCAGGTACGCTCCGCCCACCCTGACCACACCCAGGCAGCCGGTGTAGCTCTCCGCCAGCGCCACTTCACTCGTTACGTCACTGAGGAACTGCAGACTCCCAGCATGCTCTGGAGCGCTGCTGCCGTCGGTGACCCCGTCCACGCTGATCACCCATGGCGACGCCTCTTGCTCTGGGTGCTCCATTGCAATGTCAAGGCGATGCCAGAGTCCATCTGCGATCAGCTGTGACCCGGAAAACGCTAACGGCTCTGGTCTGTCCTCGCTGTGAAACTCCGCCCTCACCACGCCGTCCAGCAGACCAATCAGGAGAAACTCCGCACCCTTCCACGCCCTCAGCAGGACGCCGTTCTCCTGCCGTGTCCGCACCTCCACCGTGACGTTGGTCACTGCTATGGTCAGAGAGCCTTTCGCAGTGAAGTGAAGGGGGGAGTTATCAAAGGTGGCGTTAGCTACACCTGTAAAACACACATGAAGGCACACACTCGTTAATCTACAACAACACACACCTGATTCCAGGATCCCTCTCTCTCTCACACTCTTCATTCTTCATGTATTTAAAAGCCTCCCTGGACTCCTTCCCAAAAACTACTGGGTTCACCTACCTCTTCCAGCACATAATTTTTCTGATATTTTTGTTTGAGTGTGAATTGTGGTGGAATGTGTGTGTGCTGAGAGGAACGTACACTCGTATCCGTCTGGAAGATCCACACAGCGGCCTCCGTTTACACATGGATCACTCACACACCACACTCGGGTCTCGCAGGACTTCCCAGTGTAGCTCGGAGGACACGAACAGGAGTAATCATTCCAGGTGACCGAACACTCCCCTCCGTTCATACATGGCTCCACCTTCCAAAGAAATGAACACACACACATACACACACACACAAAGTTAATTATATACAGGACCAGTCAAATGTTTGGACACGCCCACTCAGGGAGGGTTTCCTTTGTTTTGGGCCGTTTTCCACATGTTGTGAATGTACAACACCAGTCAAAAGTTTGGACACACTTTCTCATTCAATGGTTTTTCTTAGTGTTTTTATTTAATATTATTTTCTACATTGTAAATGAATATGAAGGAACACATAAGGAATTATGTAGTAAACAAAGTGTTAACTCACGTGTGTGTGTGTGTGTGTGTGTGTGCATACCTTGCACATGTCATCGCTGATGCAGCCAGGCAGGACGTTTTCTGCGTTGCTGGGGACATAAACCGTGTCGTTGTTTGTGCTGTTCCACGCATCTACATCCAGACGCACGTTGTCCAGTCTTACATCCTGCAAGCAGCCTTTATACTGTCCCCCCCACCTGCTCGCCAGCCCCTCATCTGGCAGCCCTCCCAAATACACAGAGTCCCCCTCGCGTGGGGTCACCGAGGTCAGGGACCCGAGTGGGTAACGGAACCCCGCTTGGCTAAAGACGACGTCGCCCTGCTGCAGCTCCACCTGAAGCAGCTGCTTGTTCCCGTCACACACGAACACAGGTGAGCTCAAGCTCTGCCCACCTGCGCTCACCTGTACCCGCCCCATCTGCAGGTACACGGTCAGGTACGGCTCCTCCCCCTCTGCCCTGCTCAGACCCGCCTCCCACAACTGCAGCAGAACTCCGTCTGTCTTCCGTGAGCGCAGGAAGAAAGAGATGTTGAAGTTCTCGTCATGACCCGCCTGCAGGTCGAAGGAGCTGAAACTGGACGAGCTCTCGTGACCGTACGTCCAAGAGGAGAACTCTGAGAAGAGGAGACAAAGAAATGACACTGAAATATAGCCCCGGGCATGATATTGAAATGTAAAAAAAATGATGAAAACACTAGCTGTTATGAGCTGTTTAAAGGAACACTATGTAATATTTTACCTTAAAATTACAGCTAATAGGCAAAAGAGAGCCTCTGTTGTTGCTACTCCAGGCTCAGCACTGCTGAAACTGCACTATGCAACTTATGGAGGAGAGTAGAAAACCACTCTCCTTATCTTACCTAGTGTTCCTTTAAATGATGCATATTTAGCTGCCTTCTAGTGCGTTTTATTGTGAATTAATTATAGGCCCTGCACCAACCATATTTACATTGGTCGAGTTTTAGTTACCTTGGCTGCAGCCTTTTCCATGGTATGGTCTGTGGCAGGAGCACTGGTAGGTTGTCCATAGGTCAATACAGTCTCCATGGTGACTGCAGGGGTGTGGCTCTTCCTGACACCACTCCCTCTTACTGCAGCCCAGCTCAAGCTCCTCCCCCTTGGCTCCTTGCGGTAGGATAGTGCGCCCGTCCACAAGGAGGTCCTCCATACAGCCCACAAACCCAAGTCTACTCTGGGTGAGGCTTAGGTAGGTATCCGGAGCTCCACCCACATACACCTGTGTTAGCTGGTTGTGTTGTAGGAAGGGGGCGTGGTCTGTGCTTTGCTCCACCCTACAGCCGTCTTTACCACAGCCTGGACCTTTAACCTCCAGCACCAGCTCTGCCCGCTCAACCGGCTCCACAGCGAGGCTCACACACACTTCATACCAGTTCCCATCATTCACCAGCCCAGAAGAAGCGACCTGAAGCGAGACTCCGCCCTCAGTGGATTCTGCCCATGCTCGCAGGGCACCTCCCACCAGTTCAAGAGACAGAAAGTGGTCAACGCTACCTCGGAAGAACAGCAACCTGTCAGGTAGAGTGGTGCGGAAACGCAAACACACCTGTAGGGGGCGCTCGGTTTCCACTGAACGCTTCTTCCGTTCCTCCACAGGAACCTCCAGGAGGAAGAAGCCCGGCTTGGGGAAAGAGAACGTGGTGGGGGTGGAGCAAACATCGTCATAGAAACCAGGTGCACACAGACAGGTGTGTCTGTGCTCCTCCCCCTCCAGCCACGGCTGACAGGTGGCGCCGTTCTGACACTGGTGACCGAGGCAGCCCAGCAGCTCCACGGCACACTGCTGGCCCCCCCACACCTTTAGTCCTGCTGCAGCCTCTGGACAGTGACACTTGTATTCAGCCACCAAGTCCTCACACACTCCACTGTTCTGACAGGGGGCGCTCTCACACTCGTTTATGTCCACCTCACACTCCACGCCTGGCAAAGAGGGGAATAGAGTCAGCACAGGGCAAAATATATATAATGAGTCTCTTTTAAAATACACATCCTATGTGGGGATGCACCGATGCCAATATCTGATATTATACATGTACACATGTCGATGTCGGTATTTACACGTTTAGAAAATATACAGAAAGATAAAATACGCAGGATTAACATTAATAGATGTTTATAAACTAATATAAATAATAATAACAAATTAATTAATGTTTACTTAATGCACAAGACTTAAAACAAAAAACTAATCCTGGACCTTTAGCAGTGTTATTATGCAGCAGCACATTGATACAAATATAAGGGCCTCAGCTCTGCCTTTGGACTACTCCACACTCAGAGGAGGAACAAACTGAGGCTAACAATGTTATTTAAAAAAAAAAAATTTTAAGAACAAGAGCATTGCCCACACTTTGTTCGTCATAAAGAAAACGCATTAAATGATTGGTTTAAAATATCAGAAAATATCAAATAATCAGCCTGGTTCCAATGATTTTTAATCCTATAATCAATTATATAAATGGTCAAAATACATATTACAATATATTACTTAATTCCAGTCAATTTTATATAATTCCGATACCAATATGAAGAGTTTAAAATACACAGAAAAACTGAAAAAACCAAACAAACAAAAAATGACATCACCATCAAACATAAACCTCTTGGCTTTGTCAATATTAATATTTTAAACTAACTTTAACATTTAGTGCATTGAACTGATGGCAGCGCCCTCTAATGACTGTCGGTCAGTGACACTCAGTAAATAATGTATATTGATATATTAAAAATATGAAAATCATATTCTCATTCAAACATTTAATATTGTGATGTATATTGATATTGGTTTATTGTCCAGCTCTAACTAAAGAAGTTGTGTATAAGGGCACATAATTCTTACCTGTAAAACCATCCGCACACAGACACTTGTATCCGTTCACCAGATCCTCACATCTCCCTCCGTTCTGACACGGCTCTGATACACACTCGTCTATGTTTGTGGAGCAGTTCTCTCCTGAAGAGAGACAGACACACACACATACACTTCCACATTCAACCAATATTTTCATAATCAGCTTTACACAAATGACCACATTAGTTTACCACATCATTTGAACATTTCATCTGCTCCAAAATGCTCCCAAAAAAGAATAAAATCTTTTTACACTGACGTCCTCTGAAAGTTCCCTTGTAAAGTTATTATTTTGGAGATGCATGTTTTTCATTGGACAGCTTTTTTTACACATTCACACTGTGGGGAATATATCCGTTGTGGTTAAGGTTACACTGCCACACAATTAATGAAATTCTACATAATGGCCGCTGAAACACACCACACTGTGTGTGTCTGTGTGTGTTTTACCTGTGTAACCTGGCTGACACTGACACGTGTATCCAGCAGCTGTAGAGTAACTAAAGGTCCAGTCCATGTCCCAGTTTGAGGGGTCTGACTTCTGAAAGCATTCTCCTCCATTCTCACAGGGAGCACCAGCACAATCATCAATATCCACCTCACAGTTTAGCCCCTCGAAACCTGCACACACACACACACACACAAAATATATAAACTGTACTGTCATATCTAAGTCATGTAACACCTGGACCTCGACCAACAGAAATGCTTCATGGTTATGAATGAGTGTGTGTTTGTGTGTGTGTGTCCCTTACCTGGCCAGCAGGTACAAGTGTATTCATTGGTTCCTTCTACACAGGTGGCTCCATGTTGACAGGGGTCTGACCCACACTCGGGTATATCTTCCTCACACACATCTCCCATGAAGCCAGAATCTCCACAGTCACATTCAAAACTACACACACACACACATTTTATTTGAAAAGACACCATGACTGGACACCTGTCTGCGTTAGTGACAACTAGACCTCAGTTCTGTTACCTGTCCACCAGGTCGTGGCAGGTGCCTCCGTTCTGACAGGGAGCACTCTCACACTCGTCGATGTTCACCTCACAGTTGATCCCAGTGAACCCTCTCACACAGTCACAGGTGTAGAGTCCCACCAGATCATTACAGGTAGCGCCGTTCTCACACGGATCCGACTCGCATTCGTCTACCTCCACCTCGCAGTTCATTCCTATAATAAAACATGTGAGAAATATAAATATATACATGTAAATGTATAGTTAACAGAATTACTATACACTGGTCATACACATGCACACATTTACCTGTGTATCCCAGGAGGCACTCACAAACATAGCGGTCTTTCCCGTTGATGCAGGTTCCATTGTTCTCGCACGGATGGGATGCACATTCGTTGATGTCAATCTCACAGTTGTAACCTTGGTAACCGGGTACGCAGAAGCAGTGGTACTCGTTGACTGCGTCCATGCATATTGCACCGTTCTGACAAGGATGGGACACACACTCGTCTATATCCTCCTCACAATGTTCCCCGCGGAAACCTGGCGCGCAGTCGCAGTGGAAGCCATGTAGCTGCCGTCTACAGGTGGCATTGTTGAGGCAGGGCTGGTCCACACAGTCTGTGACACGCGCAGTGCAGTCATCTCCTCCAAAACCATCTGGGCACAGGCAGGTGTACCCGTCCGATTCCTTCATACACTCAGACCGGACACCTACACAAGGCCCACTCGCACACTCGTCCACCTCTGTCTGACAGGTGTATGCATCACTACCCAGCTCACTCACACACCCCTCACACTCCAGAAACACACATGGATCGTACAGCTCCTCGCAGTCCTTCCCCATGTACCGCACACCGTCCCGGGCACACAGACACACGTAGTCGTCCATAGAGTCCACACACGTTGCTCCATTCTGACACGGAAAGGACAGGCACTTCTCAGAAGACTCTGAGCAGAATATACCTGCAGGTGAGAAAAAAGGGGGCGGTCAGGGTGAATCAATTTAATTTTACCCCTACCCCTCATTTTCGAGTGTTATTTTACCCCTTGGAGCCGGGTTACAGGGTGTAGTGGTTAAAATCCCTACCTACGAAACGGGACGGCCCTTCAATAACCTGATACGTCATCAGAACACACAAAAAAAGAGCAGCGCTTCGGCAGAGCTCTGCCTCCAGTCCGCAGTAATATCAGAGTGTCTGGATATTAACGTAGCTAAATTTAGGGCATTACGCATTCAAAAGAGTTCCACAACCATATATTATCACCCACTCCTCACTCTCTGTGCTACGAAGCTAAATTCAGCTGCTTTTCCGGCATCTTTTTGTTTGAAACTTCCAGTTCCACCTTAAATTTTGCAGTAGCCCCTGGCGCTACAATGTAATGGCTTTGCCATTTAAGGTGGAACTGGAAAATGAGGCGTCGTCAAAAAATGTTTTCTCCTTGTTATGAGGCAAAGAGTCAAAATTCAATGAAAGTATATTATATTAAGATAATACACTAGTGATCATAGTGTTTTTAAAGGAGAAAATACTGATATTTGTGGGTTTCTTTGGTCGCTTGTGCCGCCATTTTGCCGCTGATTTTCCCTTCATAACCCACCGTTTGAGGGGTGCCGGGAAATATCTCCATTTCAAGGGGAAATTGAGACACCCAGACCTAGGCACCAACACGGAGGGGTAGGGCTAAGTGGTGAAAAAGGGCTCACCCTCAGGTTTAGTATTTTTTATGTCAGAGTTTATTGGTTTAAAAGTTAGCTGATTATATACATTAAAATATACATACATACATACAAACAAACAAACAAACAAATAAATAAATCGGTAGCACCTATATCAGTACTTATTTACATTCAAAGTGTCATTTAGCACATCTTTCTTAACCAATCCCTTAAACCTGAAACTGCTGAACTGAATACGCATCCACTGAGGCTGTGATCAAGCTGTAACTTCCTACTGACCCTGTCACAATCCGATCAACTAAACAGCATTAAAACCTATTTACAGGTGAAACAGGATTTCCACTATTTGGACGTCCTGCAGTCTGTAGGTTAAAAATACTGCCAGTAAGTCATGGTGCCAAGGATCTCCCATCCTCCTCAAGCCCTTTGCACATGTACTTGTACCCAGGAATGTAGTGGTAATTCAACTGGAATGGGATCAGTGTGTAAATCCCAGTAACTTTGACCTGGCTATTCACCTGCTACAGACCCAGTATAATACAGAGCTGTGAGAACAGAAACCGATCACAGAGGAACACAATGGAAAGTTTCAGTGATGACCTGGTTGGAAAGTGCTTTTTTAGGGCACATTTTTTAGAGCATATTTATGTAGAACAATGGTACAGTTGTGAAATATGTTTGAAAGTAATTCAGCAATTAAAGGAACACTAGGTGAGATTTATTATTATTGTTATTTATTTTTTGTCCTGGGGCTTTCCCTAGTGTAATCCATTTCATACTGATGTACGCGTGGGGGTTCAATATAGGGTGGTTGGATCACTCTTCATTCAAAAAGAATAAAGTTTAAAATAAAAATACACAAAAATAAATAAATAAAATTTAAAAAATACTCACTATTTATTATAAAACCATGCAGTTTCTGCAGTGTTGAGCCCAGAGTAGAAAAGACAGAGGCCCTGTTTACCTTATTACAGCTCAGTGGGGCATCAAAGAAGTGCGTGTGATTTTGAGGTAAAAATATTGTACAGTGCTCTTTTAAGCAAAGAATTCTACCTTCAGAGGATTTCAAGCCAAACTGATCAAATTAACCCTATAAGGACCTGGGTGTAATGTGTTGGAGCTCCTAATGCTAGTCTATGCTAGTTTAATGCTGGTCTGAAACTGCATTAACTGGTCGCCCAGCTGGATTTAACCGGCATACCAATGTTCAAAATATATACTGCATTTGTTAAATATCTCTAGACCAGTGTAGATCTGCATAGTCAAAGGCATAAGTTTTAGACACTGGATCATGTTGGGTGACGAGCTAAAGCAATATTACAACTACTGAAATAGTGTGAGGGTCATTAACCATTTAACAAAACATCCTGAGCCCCTAATCCCCCTTTTCTCTCCCTGCCTGACGTATAGAGACCACCCTGTAAGCCTTAAGTCAACAAACAAGTACCCTGAAAATGTGTGTTTTAATCAGAAATTATCCACCAAAGGGGGTATTCCACAAAGCAGGATTACTTGCTTTACTCAATATAGTTAGCCCAAACTGAAGCCAAGCCAAGCGCTGGGTTCACTCTGTGTGAGGCTCAGAATGAGCGCTGGGTTTACTCGGCATGAGGCTTGGATTGATTGGGCTCAAGCGCGAGGTTGCTCAGAGTAGAAAAGAGGGCGGAGCCATGTTATCCTTTGGATTGTTCAGAATAAAGTGTTCAGAATAAGCATTACAAATTTTAGGCCTGTCAATTCCTAATCTAGACGAAAGCAGTAGTGGTGAAATTCAGTAGATATATATTATACTTCAAGAAGATATTCACAAGAAGTCATTTGCACATTTACACTGGCCATAATACATAATACATAACGTAATTAAAACAAAACATTCCCAGGGGCTTTAAGATATTTGTCTAACTTGAATAAAAATATGAGGCAAAGTTTTTAGCAGCTGTGAACTATATACAGTTCCCAACAGATATTTTGCTGGTATGAAGAGAGAGTGAGAGAACGAGAGAGAGGAGGCATTCATAGGGATTTATCTTTCCAAATGACCAATCGCGTGAGAGCACGGGTGAGTCCCTCCACATTCCTCTTATCTGACTAAGCTTAACAAAAAACCCCTCTGAAGCCCATCCTCCACCCTCCAACACCCCTGAATTGATGCTCTATTAAAAGCTAAATGTTATGTTACCTGTGTGCAAATGTGGATGAGGGGGGGTAGCACTGATCTGTGGGACAGTGGAACTGTGTTCCCTGCAGTGACTGAGCTCTTTTTGTGCTTCTGGGGCGAGCTGGAGTGCTGTTTGTGACCAAGAACTAATCACCTAACGGTGGAACCAGACCTAATGTTTATGTGGTGGAAGGCCATCAAATCCTCACAGCAATGTTCCTATGTGTAGTATAAAGCCTTTCTGGGAGAGTGTAGACTGTAGTTACTGTACCCCAAGAGGATCCCCATCCATACCCAAATATATTTAAGGAGGCGTGTCCTAATAATGGACATTGTTTAAGTCTTGTAGATTGACGGCTTTTTTTTTTTTTTTTTTTTGGAAGGGGACAAATTCATTTCTTTTTTTCCTTAAACAACTCAACTTCCCTTCCCTGCACAGCCACCCACACCCACATACATACAATCCCCTTCACCCCAGAGGGCCCCTTATCTCCCACTCATTTTAGCTCCGCCCCCTGGGCTCCCCCCTGCTTTGATCAGTCCTCCCTCTCCCAAATCTTCATTCATGTGGAAGATATTAATGAGTGCAGGAGAGGAATGTGGGGGTTCTACTGTCTGCCTGTGTGTGAGTGTGTGTGTGTAGGTGTATGTTTGAGAGAGAGAGACGTAGATTGTGTGTGGTTAGTAATCGTTTATGTACAAGCTTCAGTTCCGACATAAGCTATATTTAATGTTTGGCCTCATCATCATCGTCGTGTCTAAGATCAACGCCAGCTACAAATTCAAACTTTTCAACATAAACACCATAAAATGCTCCAAACCCATATTCATCCCGTGACCCAGTGAAGCCTGTGAGTAAAAGCTGCTTCTAGAAAAGGCCTACATTTAGCGATCAAGGGATGCGTCAAAAACCATTTCAAAAAGTATTCTCCAGAGAATAATCCAGCTGTTTCAGTGCAATGTATAATAACAAGAATTTAGGTGTTTCACTGCCTACAGCACATATTTCCATCCAAAGATTCAGGGAAACTGGAGAACTCCAATTGAACGCCTGTGACCTTTGAGCCCTCAGACTGCACTGCATTAAAGCAAATCGTCCCTGTCCAATTAATAACATATATCTCCCTGTTTGTGGATGAGCAGTTTACTTCATCATTTGAACACAGCAGCTGTCCTTCACACTGTGTGAAACTTTCATGAATGGACCAATAGAAATGCTCCAAAATAACTTGGAATTAAATTGACTTCCACTGAATTTCAAGGTTTTTCCCCTTCTCCTGTAAAGTTAATATTTTGGGAGATATATGTTTTTAAATGTGTTTTTGCATTCTTTTCAGGTTTACGGCCAGATTTGGAGACCACTGATGTCGGTCGTGGTTTATGTCATTGGAATTATTTTTTTTCTTCTATGTTGTGTGTGTAGATCTTTGTCCACTCGTCCAACAGCAAAGCAAAAGTGCAAGAACTGCACGACAAGGATTGTAGTTAAATTGGATGATGCTGAAGCAGATGGGTGTGTGTGTGGTGGGGGAGGGGTATCGCAGGGACAAACTGGGACTTCTAGGCAGAGTAGGGACCACAGGAGACGTCTTAAGGTTTAAGGCTTTCAGAACCCCCTGCTAAGTGCCATCCACATACACACAGAGACGTGCAGTTTAATACCACTAGCAGACACACTGGTCATAAACAAGTACTTAGTGAAACTCATCTGGACGTTTATTTACTTTATACAGACGGTGTAGAATCTACTGAGATACTGAAGATATCTCTTTTTGAAAATAGGTTCAAGATATTCAGCAGGAACATAACTGTTGATGTCATTTATGATTAATTATAAAATAATTGCATGCACTTTGACACTGAGGTTTCAGTTTATTTGGTTTAAATACTCTGTGGACAAGTTTCCCAGACATGGATTAAGCCTAGGACTTGGAACTAAACTCAGTGCCAGAGGTGAATCAACACTGGAGTTGGGAACTTTCCTAAAAGCTGTCCAAAAGTGTCTAGACACCTCTTCTAAAAGTCATGAGTGGTATAACAATTTTTAAACAAGTTTAAAGAAACACTAGGTAAGATTTGGTAGTTTTGTTGTTGAGCTTCCCCTACAGTTAATTCACGCATTCATTCATTCATTGTCTGGAGCTTACATAGAATCATGGGGCGCCAATCATTCACAGGGCAACAAACACTACCACTTTCACTCACCTATGGACACTTGTGTCGCCAAGGCACCTAGCAACGTGTTGTTTTTGACAGTGAGAGGAAACCAGGGCACCTGGAGGAAACACACAACGACAAAGGGAGAACACACCACACTCCTGACAGTCAGACAGTCACCCAAAGTGGGTCCCTCCCCTACAGTTGCAGTGTAATTTACTTTTACAGCATTGTTCTGAAATCAGACACACACTCTAAAAAAAAAATCGGACAAACGCTCTAAAAGTGTTTTTGGTCTGGAAAAGGGACCTGTACAGAACAGCACAGGTCAAGAGTTTATATCGCCATAGCAACTGTCTCAGTTTATAGGAAGAGCTGACCTCAGTGACCTCTTACTCCACCACACAGACCTCCTTAAAAGCAACCTGATTCAAATTATTTGAACACTCGCTACAAAGCCATAAATCTGTAGACACCAGCTCATTCCAACATTACTAAAGCGCCATCATTTTATACCCTACACTGACACTTTTCCATCTGAATGGTCCCTATTCTACTCTACCCAACTCTGCTTTTTTTGTTTGCTTTTCTATTAGATACAGTTAGTCCTGGTACCTAGAACCAGGTTCTTTTTTAAGTCCCTGCTCTCGCGTGGTTCAGAGCGAGCACAGTAGAGACATGTAAACCTTGCAGAGCGCTGATTGTCCAGAGAGAGCTGCCACTCTAAGCCACGCAACGCAGACGACCAGCACTAACTCTTCATTTGTAAAATCTCTAACTACAGCAGGGTTTTGACACGTTGTAATAAAAAACAGCCAAGGACCAGGAACCAAACAGCCGAGTCGAGCAGATACCTAGCAGTGAAACAGCTGATGGCATAGTGCATGGGGACGGTGACATTAGACCCATGAGCAGCTTTTCTACAGAGATTACACAAACTTTTTTGTCCACAGTGTGTGCACCTTAAAGCAGCGGAACTCTTCAGGTTTGTATTAGGTTCATTCAAATCACACACACACAGACAGTAGAGGACACACTAATTCATCTGCTCTTGTTTCCATTCTGATCTTAACTCTCTGTCTGTCTCATCACACTGCCTTGTTACAGAAATTAAAGTGGATTAAAGCACCTCCACCTGTCCGTCTTTACCTTCACACACATACACATACACAGCTAAACGATAGTGATGTTTAGCTGGTTGACCTGGTGCTAACTCTAGCTTTCAACTTTTCACCCAAGAGCTTTGAAAACAAACAGAATTAAGGACCTTTTTTGACAAAGAGGACTCTCTCTATCAAAGCATACGGCTAATTACCAAAAACACAAATTAATTCCAGACTCATAATTGAAGAAGAGTTGCTAAAATTTGCTAAAAATGTTGCTCAATTTAGAGCAGCTATCTTCATCTTCATTTCACTCCCCTGACCCCTAACCCCCCTTCTCTCTCTCTCTATCTGTCTGACCTCCTCCAGTCTTCACCAGCTAATCTCAGTCTGCCCTGGGCATGTAAGCTTGAGATTACTACAGAGACTCAGTCAAACTCTCTCTCTCTGAATGTCTCTCCATCAGAGAGTCTCTAGTGTTTAAAGGAACACTAGGTAAGATTTGGTGTTTGGGCTCCGGGGCTTACCCTACCTTTTTCCCCTGAAATCAAAGTTGAGGAGGAGGGATAGGTTGGTTTCCTACACTCCTCCAAAAGTTACACAGTGCAGTTTCTGCAGTACTGAGTCCAGAGTATCAACAAGAGGCTCGGTTATCCTTATTACAGCTCAGGGTGATTTTAAAGTTAATGTACTGCATAGAGTTGTTTTAAATGGTGACACAATGCCAACAGCTCAGAAGATGAATGAAGGATAGGGAGGTTATTGTTAATAATATTTGTGTAAAACAGTCAATGACCTGAGTGGAAGAGCAGGCATTTTAGGACAAGTATCTGTGATAATCTTCAGCCTCTGTGGAGTTTCTGTCTACACTTTAAGGGGGTTTCTCTCTCTCTCACACACACACACACACACACACACAGATAAGGATAATGCTTTCACTGCAATGACACTGTGCAGACAGCGCATAAACTCACACAGAGACATAAAGTGAGAGAGAGAGAGAAAAGGAGAGAGAGGTGTGAGTGATGTGTGACAGAGCTGTGCTCTGATAGACTCTGCTCTGTTTGTTTTCAAGCAGAGATTTATTAGCTGTTTAACCCAGGCCTTATCACAGTGGGAAGGGTTAGCATTAGCAGGCTATCACTTTAAGAGAAAAACTGTTAGAAATGTAGTCAAAACTGTACATTAAGATTAAGACCGGAATTAATCAAATAAATCTAGTCTTTAGCTGCTTAATAAGCATGTTCGTATCTGAGCAAAATGTTACGGCTGCTAGCCAAAGCTAATAGTAACGCACATATTAAAAGCAAACTAGAGCATTTTGGAGAACTACTCTCCTCAGCAAAACAAACTCCCCCTGCCATATGTGTTCATTCAGAAGCTCCATATCTTTTAAGATGGAACAGTGTGTTTGAGTAAGAGTTAGTTTTGTATCTAGTTTAGTTTTGAATCACTTTTCCTGTGTGTTTACTTTCATGCAGTTAGCATTCTCCTGATTTTAGAGCTAGTTCCACCTTAAGTAAAGTAACTAACAGCAAAAGTTACTTACCTATGGAGCAAGAATAGAGCAACATCTTCTTTTCATTCTTATCAACATTCAGAGAGAGAGAAAGAGAGAGAGAGAGAGAGAGAGAGAGAGAGAGGGAGAAAGAGAGTATGTTTCCCATTTAGTGAGCCAGGGCTACATACAAACAGCAGAGCTTTTTCCAGCGCAAACCAAGCAGAGAAACATTCTCTGAATTCTACAAAAAGTGCCTTGAATTTAAGTCATGAACATTGGCAAACTCAAAATACAACAACAAACTCAAAATAAACTTACAACAAACTCAAAATAAAAGTCCTTAGTTTCCCGTCAGGACCTAGGACCTGTAGAGATCAGCAGGGGTCAAGAGTTTAGGCCACAATCGTCATGGTAACAGCTTCAGTTTAGGGAAAGATGTGACCACAGTGACCTCTCGCTCCACTGCACAACTTCACACAGATTTAAACATCCACTATCGGCACACACTCTCTAGAAAGCCATAAGTTTGTGGACACCTGCTCATTCTGACATTTCTGTAGCGTCTTCGCTTTAGAGGGCACAGTGCTGGGGGCGTTACAGAGTAATACACAGTTTATACAGTGTGGGTGCAGTGTCGATGTTAAAGAAATGTAAAATAACCTCATAATGAGGAATATATTTTGGACACGTAGTGGACAGTAATCAGGTTTGAATCACGTACACTCACGGTCTCTGAAGTATTTTAGGACAGATGTCCTTTTTCACTGACCACTGATAACCTCGAAACCTATCAGAGGCATTTCAGACATTTGAAGCCCTGTGGATGCTTCTCATTTGGGGAAGGGTTCAAATTGTTTGAATTAGAATACCTTAAAACGTTTTCCAGACATTTTTTAAACCTACTTTGTTGAGTCTCTGTGCAAAACAGTGTTTTATTCCAGCACATGACACTTGTATAGCATCTACTGTGCCCATGTACCCCAAAGTGGTAGACGTTCCCAAGCCCTAAACAATAGCCCCCTCCACCCCCATCCCACAATTCTGTTAGACACATAAGCGAAAGGGGGGAGGGTTCAAGAAAAGAATGGATCCTAAGGACCAATATACAATGCACAGACCCTAATTTACCAACCCTCAGATAGGATTAAAAGCAGGAGGGGAAATGGCCACTGGGAGATCCACCTCCCTCATTTGTTTTGCCATTTCTAGGCACCTGAGATTTAAACTAAAATGACAATAAGAAAATGATTTATCTGTTTATTCGCTAAAAAAAACCCAAGAACTAATATTAGAATAAACCCAACCCCATTTTTCCAGTGAGTGTGATACTGTGTTGGTTTAACCCTTTCCACATCTCTCCTCCATACAGTCCAGTATTATTTGAGGTTATCATCCAATCCCTAGTTTTAGTGGTTAATAAATACTTCATTGTGTTAAACCAAGTGTGCTGTTGATTTAACAAACCCATACGATCAAGGAGACCATCTGGAAACACACTTTGTTCTTCACATTCGCTCACGAGTGAGTTTTAGAAATATATATATTAAAAAAACTTTACAGTATTAATGTTTCTGCATTTATTGAAACAATATCATTTTACATAAGCACCACATTATTGACAAGATACATTATTTGAAATAATAAAAATAATAAGATAATCCTCGTAGGTGCCTTGTGGGGTGCGGTATATATTTTATATGTAACTCATTTCTTTCTTTAAAAATAACACAACATTTCAAAAGCCGAAGCCTCAACAACAAGTAACACATCCCACTGGTCTGTGTTCACTGTCCCTCTCTCTGCCTTTGTCCCTACTTCCATTCCCTTCTGAAGACTCGCCTTCAGTTTCTCAAACAAACCTGTAGCCACAGCTCCACAGCTCAGTCTCAGAAGTTGGTTTTATCTCAAGTTGATTAACCCCAAATAAATTATGATGAGGTCTGGACTCTGAGGGTCTGGTTCGTGTTCTCGGTGCAGGTCGCTTGACCCAGTTTAACATTCTTTCAGTAGGCTCTGGATCAGGGTGAAGCAGTTACGGATGAATGAATGAATGAATGTAGTCCAAGGCTGAACCTTGGAGGTGTGGCTGCAGATTTCATTCTAAAAGAATGAGAGCTGTGATAAGGAAAAGCTTGGACATAGTAAACACTGGAACCCTAATGTTGTGAGGAGTTTTACAGATTACAGCCGTAAAATTCACTCAAATTTAGGTTTTACTTTTTTTCTGAAGCTGTAAATCATTTAATGTGAATTTTACTGGAATTTAAATAAATGAAGATTTGCCTCAGAACTTTTTCACACGGAAGCAACAGGTGAGCACACCACTGCAGAAATGAATGAATGCTATTATTCGATGAACACAGGCAGGTTATGGTCCTCGTCTATAAACACATACAGAGTCAGAGCTTAAGACCTAGGGCTTAACACTTAGCACAGGCTGATCTTCAGCTGTAAATAACCTGTGCTCACTCTCAGAGAAGGATGATCTTTCCAGACTGCTAAAGCGCTCTCTGTCTCTCTCTCTCTCTTTCTCTCTGTTTCTCTCTCTCTCTCTGTCTCTCTTTCTCTTCCTCTCTCTCTCTCTCTCTTCCTCTCTCTCTCTCTCTCTCTTCCTCTCTCTCTCTCTCTCTCTCTCTCTCTCTCTCTGTGTGTAAGAGAGAGAGAGAGACCAAGAGAAAGACAGAGAAATTGAGAGAGAGACGTGAAGACACTGAGACAGACAAGGAGACATTTGAGACAATCAGTGAGAAAGAGAAACAGAGTAAGACTGAGACAATGAAACAGAAGAGAGAAACTACATGTGTGAGAGAGAGAAACATTGAGAAAGAGAGACACAATGAGGAAAAAGAGCGAGAAAGAACCACCCGTGTATATATCACACACCACTCACCGCATTTGAACATCATAGAGGTCAGTAAAACTATTTTCCCGAACTCCATGGCAGCGTAGAGGGTCCAGCTCCTCGGGAAACCTTCTCTAATCTTTTGTCTTGGGGTTCTCCATCCCTCAGCAGGTTCCCCGCTTCCAAAAAAAACTTCTCCTAAAAGTCTGCAGCCCACATCCTCAGCTGAGCTTCTGCTGCGTGTTACTTTAGGATGTAGGGCACGGTGAAGGTGTGGATGACCTCCTCAGTCTGGAGCTTAGGTCTGCAGCGCCATTGGTCAAAGAAGCAGCTCGCTGCCCGGGCTCTAATGAGACTAAGTCACACTGCCCCCGGCTTAACGGTCCATCACACAGAGGGGCAGGGGGAGGGGGCAGTGTGTGTGTGTGTGTGTGTGTGTGTGTGTGAGAGAGAGAGAGAGAGAGAGAGAGAGAGAGAGCAATAACTAGTTCCACTTATTCAAGGACTTGTACTCCAGTGTAGTATTGATGGACCTGTACTACACTGAGTGTTTCCAAACACTTACTCCAGGGCACCACCGAGTAAAGGGCTCACAGTTGTCCTCAGCTCCATTTATACGTTTGTAGGACACTTTAAAAAACAGGTAAAGCTGCTACAAACGATTATTTGAACGAGGCCGTATTAAAACATAGTCCAGTTCCTTGAGGAAACATGTTGGAACAATACAACTGTGAGTGTGAAGAGGGTGAAAGAACCTCTGCACAGTGTAAAGTGCTTGGGACAGACAAACACACACACACGTTGGTTCTGCTATACTTGTGAGGACCTCCATTGAGTACTGTAGCTAATTAACACTACACCTGTAATATACACATCACCTTAACGACAGTAACCAAAACAACACAATTTCATACTTTGTTTTTCCACATTAACATACAAAAAAATAAACAATTTTTAAAAGGGTCCTCACAAATGTATAAAAACAACCCTCACACACTAACCTTAACCATGACTACTGCTACTCTTACTTTAAAAGGCAGTAAACACAATTCTGGAGAACCACTGCACTCGCGGATAAACGAGCCCCCTCCTCTGTTTGCGTTCATTCAGAAGCTCCACATCTTTTAAGGTGGAATGGGGAGTTCCATGTGAGTAAGAAGCGACTGTACCTTGTTGGTGGCTTGAAACGTCTTTACGTTTTTATTCACTATTTGAACTACCACAGAAACGCATTCGTAACTCGTGTTCACCCTGTGTCCGTGTGGGTTTCCTCCGGGTGACTGTCTGTGAGGAGTGTGGTGTGTTCTCCCTGTGTCTGCGTGGGTTTCCTCCAGGTGCTCTGGTTTCCTCCCACAGTCCAAAAAACACACGTTGGTAGATGGATTGGTGACTCAAAAGTGTCTGTAGGTGTGAGTGAATGTGTGTGTTGCCTTGTGAAGGACCGGCACCCCCTCCAGGGTGTGTTCTTGCCTTGCGCCTAGTGATTCCGGGTAGGCTCCGGACCCACCGTGACCCTGAACTGGATAAGAGGTTTCAGATAGGGAATATATGAACAATAAATACAAAAAAGTGAAATAAAAAATATGTTAATTTTTGTTCTAAAAAAGTAGTCTCTGTGTCATGAGCGAGTGTGAAGAACACAGTGTGTTTCCAGATGTTCTCACTGATTGTATGATTTGTTAAATCAACAGCACACTTAATTAAACATAACGAAGTATTTATTAATAATATTTATTACCGTTAAAACTAGGGGTTGGATGATAACCTTAAATAATACTCGACTGTCATGACGACAGATGTGGAAAGAGTTATACTCCCCCAACCCAAACACACACACACACACACACACACACAAAATCTCTGATTCAGTTTGTACTCACAGTATGTCTCTAAAAGAGGAAACAGTATTCTCAGGATTTGTGCTTAAAACCAAGAATAGCATGCTGTGTTCTTTTGCATGTGTGTGTGTGTGTGTGTGTGTGGCCTTTGGTGCTGACTTGAGACAATTGGCTTGTGACACTATGCCTAAGCTAGCTTCTTATGGCCTTGAGTTGTATCTTTTACACACACACAAACACACACACATACTGAGGATATGAGTCAAAGCTGTTTGTCCTTTATGTTGTATGTAGCATTTAATCTCCAGCAATTATTTATACCTCACATGTACAAAAGTATGGACATGTGTTTCTAACCCCTGGCTGTGTCCAGTCTTCCACGTGTGTGTTTTCTCACTGCTGTGTTTCCATTGTACATCTATGAAGCCCCATAAAATAATAGTAAAAAGCCCTCCAATTATTTCTCATTAATATGTAGTTGCTATCTCAATATTTTGAGAATATATTGAGATACTAAGTCAATATATTGCGGTAGATAATCTCTCTATATATTTAATTAGTATTTCAAAAATAATAAAATGCTCACTTTTTCACGGGAGTCTGTAATTAACCGCTCACCAGGTCAAACCCCACACTGTGACGCGGGGGTAACTCCTCTGGACATCGTCTTTCCAATCGCCTTTAATTGCTCTCTGCCTCCCTCTGGTGGCCAGGATTGGGCAACACCAGGCCGGGCTGTAACACCCAGGACTCAGTCCAGAGCACACAGCTACAGCTTAGATCCAACAGAAAATGTACCTTGTGATGTGGAAGATGATCCTCCAGGTACGGAAGCCTGTTTCTGACAAATAAAAACAAACAAACGAAAGCTAAACAACACAAAAAGCAGCAATTTTTCATTAATAGTTACTATCTCCATAGTTTGAGATTGTATCTCATTTTTAGATACGATCTCGTTATCTTGAGATACTAAGTTAATGTTTGAGATACTATCTCAACATTTTGAGATAATATATCCATCCATCCATCCATCCATCATCTGTAACCGCTTATCCAATTTAAGGTCGCGGGGGGTCCAGAGCCTACCTGGAATCATCGGGCGCAAGGCGGGAATACACCCTGGAGGGAACGCCAGTCCTTCACAGGGCAACACAGACACACACACACACACACATTCACTCACACCTATGGACACTTTTGAGTCGCCAATCCACCTGCAACGAGTGTTTTTTAACTGTGGGAGGAAACCGGAGCACCCGGAGGAAACCCACGCGGACACGGGGAGAACACACCAACTCCTCACAGACAGTCACCCGGAGCTGGAATCGAACCCACAACCTCCAGGCCCCTGGAGCTGTGTGACTGCGACACCTACCTGCTGCCGAGATAATATGTCATTATTTAGAAATAGTAAGCAGACATTTTGAAACACCCTCTCAAATCTTAATATTTTGTGATAGCAAAGCAATAACAGTAATATTAATAATATTAATATGAAACAGCAAAATAATGACTCATGACTGTATCTTAAAATATTGAGATAGTATCTTAGACAATGACATAGTGTCTCATTATAGAGTTAGTGTTTTAAAATATTGATGTAGCATTCCAAACTATTGAGATTACATGAGATTGACTTATTATCACAAAATTACGAGATTAAATTACTAAATTATTAAATTACATCTGATTTCATTTGGTGGAAATGGCCTTCCGTACCCAAGTGCCTTTGTGGTAATTATTATGGACCCAATTACAGCTGGTCACTTCTGATAAAGCTGTCTTTTAATGATAAACTGCTCCTTAAACTGTAGCTACCGCCGATAAACTGTTGATATTCAGAGGAAAAACCCTGTGTATGACAAAAAACATAATGTACAAATTCAAAATGTAAAAATAGAATTATAACCTGCATTTCTGTGGAGTCATCACAAGAGGGCGCTCTAGGATCAGCCGTGGCTTTTCACCGAACCGCTCTGGGTTTATTTTACTGCGGGGTCTTTCCTCAGTTTCAACACAGCACTTTTAAAGAGGGTCAGATGTACGTTCCTGACCCTCAAAAACGTAAATAAACAAACAAACAAATAAATAAGTACATCACAAAATCACAACCCATTAGGCTCAGATTTGCCCTGAAGCAGTAATCCATTTGTTGGTGGTTTTCATAATTCAACTTTGCAAATATTAGCTAAATGTATTTAGCTTTACCTCCCGCGGGAACCGCCCTTCACCCTGCTCCAAACAAGACTTCACTGCTGAGATGTAACCGATATCACTGAGAGTGGATTAGAGAAACGTTATAACGTTATATATTCCACAGTGGAGGTGAATGGAAGGAGGTGTGGAGCTAAATCACTGATTATAAATATCTGAAGCTTTGTGGAGCTTTGAGAATGGTTGACCTCTGGCCTAGATTTTCTACATATAGATCATCTACATATATCAGAGTATATATTTTAAAAATCCAGTTTAAAGTCAGATAAATATATTTCAAATATCTCCACATTTACAACACAGCATTTTATTTATACATCAGCTGTGAACTACCTCACCCTACAGAGCTAAACTGCTAATAAAGGAACATCTGGGTTGTTATAGGGAGAATAGGGCCTCTGGTGTTGCCACTCTGGGCTCAGCACTGCAGAAACTGCACTGCATAACTTTGAGGGAGGAGGGTAGGAAGATTCAGGTGACACTGGTGTGTGTTGATAGAGAATGGGGTTGGATCAGTGTTAGTACTCTGTTCTATATGAGTGCAGCTCTTAAACAGTGTGAATATTCGCATATGGAGGGGAGGAGAGGGACAATGTGGTGCCAGCTTTTGATGAGGAAAGGTGTGTGTGTGTGTGTGTGTGTGTGTGTGCGCAAAAGCCAGTTCTTTTTGTAATGTTGAACAAAAGCCCCCCAGCTGTCTGTTCACTGGCCCTGCTTCACTATGAGAGCTTTTATCCTTTTTTGCCAATTTTCTGTCACCCTCCTTTTATATTAATATATCTTTAAAAACATTTTTACATTCTTAATTCGTTCCCTTATTCCTTTTTATTAAAGTGCCACCGTTGCTGCTCTGCAGGCCGAAGGAGTACAGCTGTGTGCGTGAGAGATTTGGCAGAAATATCAGAACTTAATACAGCATTTTTTATTCATTCATTTATTTATTTCATTATTAATGATTAATAGAGAGTTTTGGCAGCAGAGAGGAAAAGACAGGAGTGTTTCCAGGTGTGTCACATTTCCACCTGTCATTTTTCTGGCAAGTGTGCACGAAAGAAAACACGACCACCCTTCATTTATTTCATTACCAAATGACCATTAAGTACGTCATTCATTTTTACTGACGTGATTTTTTTTTTTCCCTGAAAATGGGACTCGTAACAGCCGCGCGGGACCTGCTCTCTCATCAAAAGTGTTCATTACTAAGAGAGAGGAGACAACCATGCTCCTCTTTCGTTTCAGATCTGAACACATCCACAGATTTTTCTGTCCATCCTTCCTTCCACTGTGAGAAGTACAACACAGCCCTGTGGGTCTGAAAGGACGTGGAGCTGGAGTGAAGAAACTCACGCTGAAATAAGGAAATGGACAAAAAATGGAGATGTTGGGGTTCACAGAATACTGGTTAGACCGCTACAGAGACCAGACCTTGAATGAATGAATGAATGAACGAATGAATGAATGAATGAATGAATGAATGAATGCTGAGTTTGCTATAACTTGTGTGGCTATAGCTAAGTAGCGAAATATGTATATGAACGTATGTAATGTAGTTGTAATATGTGTGTGTTGTATGTGTGTGTGCTGAGATGCTGACTGATTAAGTGTGCTGCTGGATGGTGTGTGTGTGTGTGTGTGTGTAATTAATGATGTGTCTCCTGTTCTCTCTGCTGGTAAAGGCTAATAGGATTTCCCTGCCTGGGGCTGTGCTGCTGAGAGTCGGTCCAGAGTGTGGAGGTGTGCAGGGTGGGGGTGGGGGTGTTGTGGGGAGGGTGCTGGGTTTGGTGATGGAGTAGAAATAAATAAATGAAAACATTTGGAGGGTTTTACTTCCAAATCTTTCATGATTTTTTTTATAATGTATAAGGACAAAATGTTGATTTTGTTGGGGGGATGTTGGCAGAGCTGTGGTGTTGCAGAGTGGACCAGGTGATGGGGATGTGGTGTTGTGGAGTGGACCAGGTAATGTGGATATGGTGTTGTGGAGTGGACAGGGTGATGTGGATATGGTGTTGCGGAGTGGACCAGGTGAGGATGCTGTGGTGTTGCGGAGTGGACCAGGTGAGGGTGCTGTGGTGTTGTGGAGTGGACCAGGTGAGGGTGCTGTGGTGTTGCGGAGAGGACCAGGTGAGGATGCTGTGGTGTTGCGGAGTGGACCAGGTGAGGATGCTGTGGTGTTGCGGAGTGGACCAGGTGAGGGTGCTGTGGTGTTGTGGAGTGGACCGGGTGATAGGGAGGTGGTGTTGTGGAGTGGACCGGGTGAGGATGCTGTGGTATTGCGGAGTGGACCAGGTGAGGATGCTGTGGTGTTGCGGAGTGGACCAGGTGAGGATGCTGTGGTGTTGTGGAGTGGACCAGGTGAGGATGCTGTGGTGTTGTGGAGTGGACCGGGTGATAGGGAGGTGGTGTTGTGGAGTGGACCGGGTGAGGATGCTGTGGTATTGCGGAGTGGACCAGGTGAGGATGCTGTGGTGTTGCGGAGTGGAGCAGGTGAGGATGCTGTGGTGTTGTGGAGTGGACCAGGTGAGGATGCTGTGGTGTTGTGGAGTGGACCGGGTGATGGGAATGTGGTGTTGCGGAGTGGACCTGGTGATGGGGATATGGTGTTGTGGAGTGGACCGGGTGATGGGGGTGTGGTATTGCGGAGTGGGCCAGGTGAGGATGCTGTGGTATTGCGGAGTGGACCAGGTGAGGATGCTGTGGTATTGCGGAGTGGACCAGGTGAGGATGCTGTGGTATTGCGGAGTGGACCAGGTGAGGATGCTGTGGTGTTGCGGAGTGGACCAGGTGAGGATGCTGTGGTATTGCGGAGTGGGCCAGGTGAGGATGCTGTGGTATTGCGGAGTGGACCAGGTGAGGATGCTGTGGTGTTGTGGAGTGGACCTGGTGATGGGGATATGGTGTTGTGGAGTGGACCGGGTGAGGATGCTGTGGTGTTGTGGAGTGGACCAGGTGAGGATGCTGTGGTGTTGTGGAGTGGACCTGGTGATGGGGATATGGTGTTGTGGAGTGGACCGGGTGATGGGGGTGTGGTGTTGCGGAGTGGACCAGGTGAGGATGCTGTGGTGTTGTGGAGTGGACCTGGTGATGGGGATGTGGTGTTGTGGAGTGGACCGGGTGATGGGGGTGTGGTGTTGCGGAGTGGACCAGGTGAGGATGCTGTGGTATTGCAGAGTGGACCAGGTGAGGATGCTGTGGTATTGCGGAGTGGACCAGGTGAGGATGCTGTGGTGTTGTGGAGTGGACCTGGTGAGGATGCGGTGGTATTGTGGAGTGGACCAGGTGAGGATGCTGTGGTATTGCGGAGTGGACCAGGTGAGGATGCTGTGGTGTTGTGGAGTGGACCTGGTGATGGGGATGTGGTGTTGTGGAGTGGACCAGGTGAGGATGCTGTGGTATTGCAGAGTGGACCAGGTGAGGATGCTGTGGTATTGCGGAGTGGACCAGGTGAGGATGCTGTGGTATTGCGGAGTGGGCCAGGTGAGGATGCTGTGGTATTGCGGAGTGGACCAGGTGAGGATGCTGTGGTATTGCAGAGTGGACCAGGTGAGGATGCTGTGGTATTGCGGAGTGGACCAGGTGAGGATGCTGTGGTGTTGTGGAGTGGACCTGGTGAGGATGCTGTGGTATTGTGGAGTGGACCAGGTGAGGATGCTGTGGTATTGCAGAGTGGACCAGGTGAGGATGCTGTGGTATTGCGGAGTGGACCAGGTGAGGATGCTGTGGTGTTGTGGAGTGGACCTGGTGATGGGGATGTGGTGTTGTGGAGTGGACCAGGTGAGGATGCTGTGGTGTTGCAGAGTGGACCGGGTGCTGGGCATGCAGTTTAACAGAGTGGACCGGGTGCTGGCTGTAGGACGGGGAGCTGAAAAAACGAGGAGGTGATTTATAACAGCAGCAGTGGGCTGGCGCTCTCTCACTGAAGCGAAACTGGGGAATCCATTACAGACAGGGTCCTGGCGACGAGGCCTTTAGGCGCGCTCACAAGACCAGGACAAAACATATATTAGAGTAATAAAGCGATAAATACTTTCAGAGTTATACGTTTGCCAATAGAGCCATGACCAGCGTGTGTTTGTGTGTACAGTGAGGGGAAACAAGTGGTCACTCGGTTCTGAAATACGTCCAGTGCCTGCGTCCTCTTCAAACTGACTCCAGTGATATCAGTTAACTTTATACTTATAAATATGGACTAGGCATTGTTTATTCATCAGCACAGGGATATGTTTCAGACCAAAAGTAAGTACAATTATTTGTATAATTCTAATTCTGAGTGTCAGTTTGAGACGTCTACACCTTTAGCAAACCACCCCCCAGGTAATGAGGGTGTGTTTAATGATTTTCAGTCTTAAAAACCTTAATAATTTTCCCATGATATTCAAATTCCAGCTAGCCGAGTTGAGTGGGTACCATGCAGAGGAAAAACGCCGTAAAGCTGTGTAGCGAGTGTGTTCTATAAGCTTTTGTATTCTACTATGAACAACAATATGGTCTGTAACCATGACAACAGAGCTCTGATTGGCCGGCCTGATTTTAACATATTCATACAATGCAGAAAACACATCAGGTTCTGTTTTCTGAAGAGATAACTCTCCTTTCAAAACTGACTCGTTGTGAATAGGCCTTTACGTTCTTTATCATCGGTCTGAGAGTGTGTTGTGAAATCTTGGATGTCAAACTTAATACCTGTGGTTCTCTGAAATTCCCAGGAGGATATTACTGAATCAATTGCACCGATGATTACACTGTGATGTTTTGGGTCTTGGCTGAACCTCCAGAGACTTGGCCATTGTTTAATAATGTCGCTGAGATCTTTAGGGAGCTCCTTCACCTTCACTGTGACTGCAGCTTGCTGCATGGTAATGACACTAGATGCATTTTGCACATGATTTTTCCCCCCCGCGTTAATATCTGGAACGCTATGTGTGTGTGCGCTTCCCTGTACAGACCCGGAGTCTTCTCATGGCAGTAGCAGCAGCCCCTCTCCTGTTCTTCTTCTGCTTTTCAATAAAAGCTGCCGGACTCCAGCGGAGTGGCCGGACCCCCGGGACCAAATAGAAGGATGGAGGACGGGTAAATAGACGGAGGAGGCGGCCGGCGGTAATGTCGGCGCGACGCTGTAGCCTCACGTCCGACTCTGTGGGGGGCGCAGTGGGCTCAGCGCTTCCCTCTGGGGGCCGAGGCCTGGAGGAAGCCCCCCTCCTTGCCCCTCTCACATTACCCCTTATGTTAAAAGCAGTCAGGGGGAAAATTGGAGCCAGCTCAGGCTCCACAGGCCCACCTGAGGCTGGGGAAGAGGAGAGAAGGGGAGGGGAGGAGAGGGGCTAGGAGCGGCTGGGGGAGTCATAGTGACCCCCATCCAGCGCCGCACTTCTCCAGATGGTTCTTTTAATGCAGAAGAGCTGGAGATTGATGTCCTTGAAATGAATGAGGGCGGTAAGAGATACTTGCGGCAGTGTGCGGTCTCTGCCACTCGCTATTTATATATATATATTTCCTTTAGATTGAGTCGGTGGGATCTGACGTGGCCCACCGCTCACAGACGAGCGAGTTATAGCATGTGGTTTTGGTTGTGGTGGGTAAACAGATTGAGATTACTGAGATTGTTTATGGAGATGAACCTTAAGCTCTGGACTCATGCGACGGAGTTCAGGTTAAAAAAAGGAGAGAAGTATTTCTGGAGACAGACAAAGTTTATGGACATGGATCAGGGCTAGTCTTTGATTGCTGCTTTGTGAACATCTCTGAAGAATGACAGGGTGAAGATATAAACAAACTCATTAATCTTAGTTCAGTGTTGAAAAGAAGAGGTGAATGGAACCAGACGTCTAGCTTTAAAATCTCACATAGAGTTGTTGGATAAACAGTTATAAAAACACGGTCTGTTGCTCTATTAAGTAACAGAAATAGCTATATTATAAAATTATTTTCCAAAATACTACTAATATACATAATCTATATTAAATGTTTTTTTTAATTAATATAAAAAATTAATATTTTGTGAAATATAGCTAATTGTAATGGCTGGGTTACTCAATGCTTTATTAATTATTTTATTTATTTACTTATTCATATATTTGTGTTTGTGTGTTTGTGCTATCAATCTGTTAAAACAATTAACTAATAAATCACACGAATTTCTGAAAATAACCACTATTAATAACATTGTCCCTTCTAAAGACTGAAGCGTATGTTAAAGGATATTTTAACAATCAATATAGTAAAAGGATCATCACAACGGAATTCATCTTATATAAATAGTGTCTAATGATTTCAAAATATTTTATTTTATTTTAAAAAACGTATTCATTAAAATATTTTAATTAATAAATACTATGTATTAAATCAAATATTTAAAAAAATGTATTAAATATATATTTACATATTTTTAATATGAAGGAAATTCACAATTCATGTGTTTCTTAATTGTTAATTAATGATCAGCCATTTTAGAAGTGATACGTTTTTTTTTAACTCTGAACTTTTATTCTGAAATACAGTATTCAGGGCCTGGTGTGAATTAAATTTTTATTTTCTTCGTTATATTCGTTAAATATGACCACGTTTCGCCACCGAATAAATCCAACGAAATTCGCCGACTGTGTCTTTCAGACCTCATCCTGCTGAATTTGGAATAATTTTAAATTGACGTTATTTATTTATTTATTTTAATTATTATTTACTTTAGTAGAATTAAGGGAACACACCTTCACACAGGTCTACTGTATTACTGGTGTTATGATTAGAAAATAAATACATGTCCTGTTTAAATGTTCTTTTGTGAGTTTGTACTTAATGTGGAAGAACCCTGTGTGTAATTAGCTATTAAAAATCACGTGATCACGGAGTCATGTGTTTTTTAGCATGCTCCATAAAGCGTGAGTGTGCTCTGTGGAGCGATGATGATAAAGATGCTGACCAACAGTGACAAATAGCCAATTCCGTTCCTGACCCATTCGTATTCAAATCGCCCCCACCTCCCCCTCCTCCCCCTTGGCCTCCGGGCGGGGGTAATTGCCATCGTCTGAGCTTCGCTAGCTTTTTCCCAGATCATTCTGAAACTTCATGCTTCCACCTCTGACCTCTAGGTGGCGTCCTGTGGCTGGATGGAGATGTCGCTGAAGCACAGATGTTGTCCGTCCCGTGCTTTTGTTTTGCCTCCATTGACGGCGCAGACCTCAGCTGCTGGAGGAGCTTCTCCATTATGGCTTCAGTGTTCTTTTGTAAATGGTTTCCATTAGAGCTCCTCTTTTCCTTTTCAAAGAGCGGTGACAAAACGAAGGTTAAATGAAGTTGAACGAGACTCTTACAAATATCTCCCGATGTGGGACAGCCGTGTGGTCAGGACAATCAACAACAGCAGATTTAGAGGAGGGGGGGAGTGTGTGTGTGTGTGGGGGGGGGCACACTCAGACACCTTGTCCTATTGAAGCATTTGGTGTATTACACACGGAACCATCTCTAGATTAGGAACACCTACCATGTGCCTACTCACTGTCCATTTCACCACTTTGTAGTTCTACAATGACAGACCTAAATGAAATCCAGCTGTTGCTCTGCATACTTTCTAATCCCCCTTTCACCTTGCTTTTCAATGGTCGGAACCCCCACAGAGCAGGTACATTGTGGGTGGTGGATCGTTCTCAGTGACACTGATGTGGTGGCGGTGGTGTGTTAATGTATGTTGGGCTGGTATGAGTGGATCAGGCACAGCAGTGCTGCTAGAGTTTAAACTCCTCAGTGTCACCGCTGGACTGAGAAAATGACACCAACCAAAAATATCCTGTGTCCACTGATGAAAGACTAGAGGACGGCTGACTCACACTGTGCAGCGACAAATGAGATACAGTCTCTGACTTTACATCTACAAGGTGGACCAATGAGGTAGGAGTGTCTCACAAGGTGAACAGTGAGTGTAAAACCCGTTCTCTGTTTTGGTGCTTTTCCACTGCATGGTACTTACTCTACTGTACTATACTCTCTGTATAGTCCCTTGTCCCTGCTTCTGGTGTTGTCTCAAAACCCTGTCTCAATTGGGAACTGTGGGTTTCGTCGGCCACCGATCCAAGGAGCGTTTGAACCTCTTCAAAATAACTTTATGAGCTGCCGTCGTGAGTCAGATAAAAACAAACGTGATCTCTGCTGCAGCTGGAGATTTTACAGATGGAGAGTTAGTGCTGGTCGTCTGCGTTGCGTGGCGTAGAATGCCGACTCTCTCTGGACAGTCAGCACTCTGCAAGGTTTACACGCCACGGTTTAGTCCCAACTCGGCTCGCTTTGAACCACCAGAGAACAGGGACTAAAAAAAGAACCCGGTTTTAGGACCAGGACCAGATTTACCTGATGGAGAAGCAGAAAAGCCGAGTAGGGACCATGTAGTGGGAAAGCAGTATTTGATAGCATTGATTACCCCAAGGCCTAACCTTAACGTGCAAAGATCAGAGAGGCCCTCGCTCAGAACAGAAGGTAAACAGAGGCTCGTGAAGGAAGGACTGGCTCGAGCACAAACTCAGTGTTCATCAAAATGTTTTAATAAAAGGTTTCTTTTTTGATGATTGAAATAAACCAAATATTGTATGTTACAAACAGGCTGGAGGAGGGGGAGCAGTGCACTCCCAGACAGAGCGGAGCAGTAAAGTCTCTAAGAAACAACCAAAGCCAAAGTAAGAACACGCTACCTTTAAATGTTTGGGATTTTTTGAGCAGATCCGCTGACCGAGGTCGTTGTTTCTAGATGTTAAATAATAGCGTTTAAAAAGAGGAAGGAAAACAAACGGATAGGAATTATAGCTATGAGCGCTAAAATAGGTTGTGATGTCATAAATCTCAGGCAAGGGGTAACCATGGCAACTTAAAGGAATCCGCTCTTAGTCCAGGTGAGGGGTCACTGAGCGGTGTGACTGTGGGGAGAGGGAGGAAGGAAAGATGTCCCTGCTTGGTTTCAATGTGTTAGTCCAGTGGCCGGAATTCTCCATGGTTTTCCAGGGAACAACCTCTGGCAGTTTGTTTTTCCCGCTTGGGATACAGAACAGTCTTGTACAGTGCTGGAGAACTGGGTTCGAACTGGTAGGAAGTCAGTTTTTGGGCCTGGTGGGTGTCTTTCTATATGTCCATGGACCGCGAGTGTCATGCCCTAGTAAGGAATTCTGGGATAATCTGAATTTCACTCATTCACACACTCACCCAGTCATTCACACACGTGCACACACACGGCTAGGGATAGTGTCACCCATTCACTCATGCTCACACGTGGACATTTTCACACACTCACCCTTTCACTCACTCACACACACCTATGAACAGTTTCACACACTCACTCAGTCACACACACTCACACACATTCACCTGTGGACACTTTCACACAGTCACACACTCAACTGTGGACAATTTCACACTCTCACCCTGTCACTCACTCACTCACACACACACTCACCCTGTCACTCTCACACTCCCAGAATCCCAAACATGGACATGATACTAACCACAGACTGACAGCATGTCTTCCGTAGTCTGTTGTCCATTAGTCCTGCACCCTTAGGTCCTGCCCGCTCCACTGACTGCATCCCTTTGGGTCTCCTCTACCACACGGTGTTGTCCCCCATCTCGTGCCCGGAGTGGGGCAGTGGCCCGTTGTAGCTGTTGCTGTTGTTCAGAGGGAAGGGTGGACTCGGCCCCCCTCCGAACCCCTCCCCCTGTGAGCCGGGGTGCAGGGGTGCAGTCACTCCGGTCACTCCGGGCTCAGGACTGGGTGTGTCTGCGTGAGAGATCATGTCCGTGAACCTTTGGTCGTCCTGGGGGTGATGACCCGAGGGCGGAGCCCCATCCAAGGTCCCGGGGCCCGAGCTGAGGAGGTAGGGGGGCTCCGCCGGAGACTGAGCCTGAGAGGAGGGTGGGCCGTGGGGGAAGAAGTCGTAGTTGACCCCTGGGCCATAGTAGTCTCCCTGGTATTCTGCAGAGGAGAAAAACAAGAGGAAACTCAAAGTGGGGTTCGACATGATGCCAATTCTATCTTGAGTTTGAGCGTGTGCATCAGATTTTTATGTATATGGGATGTATTTATTATATCAGCTTTAACAATGCTGGCATGTTTAATTGTAAACACCAATGTGTTTTTAATGATTTGGCAGGTTACATTAAAGGTTCAGTAAGTAAATTTAAAGTAGAGTTTGGTCTGTAAAAATAATATTGGTTCATATTTTATTCCCAAAACTAGGGCGGAGTCTTTGACGCAAAGCACCAAATAGTGCCCCCTGGTGCAGCAGTTCCTAAATGTGATCGAGTATGTATGAGTGAGTACATGAATGAGTATTCTTAGTATTTATATGAGTGAGTGAATATGTGATGAGTGAATGAGTAAATATGGAAGTGAGTGAGCATGTATGGGACTAAATGAATGAGTGTTAGTGAGTGAGTGAGTGTGTATGAAACACTCTGTACTGTAGTATAAATGCTGGGGGGTTTTATAGCTGAGTAATTATGAAAGGGCACGTTCAGATCGGGAGCGAGACCCCTGATCACATGACTAAGGCAGACCCCGAGGCCGTCAGCGCTGGCTGTTTTTGTTTCAGTCGCGCTTAATCCTAATCTCATTAACGCAGCTTTTATTTGGCTGTCTCCGACACGGCAACAGAAAAGATCAACGCAGACGTAAAACTATCAACGGAGGTGAAAACAAAAGCCATGGAAAGAGAAAACGATGGGAGGCAGGAAGGCCGAGACCTTGGGAGGGAATTGTTTTGTCATTCGGCAACATGTAGGGCCTTTACCACCTGGTTACTCAGTTTACCAAGCTTCACACACACACACACACACACACACGCACACACACATACACACACACACACAGGGTCTCCAGTGGCCGGTGTCAGAGTGAGAGGAACAGGCAGAAATGAAATATTATCCCCGCCCTCACCGCCTCAGGCTTTGGCCGTGAATCTGCGCTAATATGGCTTATTTACCACACACACACACACATACACACACACACACACCCTCCCCTCAATAACTGGCAACCCAGGGAATTCTGCCTCACTCCACACTGAGATGACACTCCATTTCACTCTGAAAAATTAACCACAGCTTCTGTGGCGAGAGGCTAATAAATAAACATGTAAATAAATAAATAAACAAAAATAAATAACCACTGCTGGTTGGCTTGCTCCATCTGTTCTTACACTACATTTCCCAGCAGGCCTTGCCCGGTTCATCCTAATTACTTCACACCTACGTGTGTTGGCGTCTCTGATGTCCTGGCGTCAATCAGGTCCTTTACAAGTGGTTTTACAGCACAATCATTAGCCGATTGAACACTACAATCCACAGATTGTGATGGTGTTAAAATGACGGTAACAGCGCTGAAAGCAAAGACCACACTGAGCGTCTACAAAGGGTCTACCTCAGTGAATACAGCAACAGATCCTCTCAGCTGTGCCGGTCAAACTGACACTTAACCCTGCACAATTCACTAGAGAGAGCGAGAGGGGCGTGAGAGCGAGGATAGGGTCCTCAACTTTGTGCCTATAGATTAGGGGTGGGCGATTATTGCCCTGAAATAATATCACGATACTTCAGGGGTTTTTGGCGATAACGATATTATTGACGATGTGAAAATAATTATATTAATTTCAAGAACACACTATTGCAACTAAATAAATGTGAATTATATTGATTAACAACACATTTAATTGCTTTTTATTTTAGTACAAAGCTAACAATTTCAAACGTTCAGAAGAACAACAAATAAACGTGTAAACATTTGCTTATTTTGTAAACAACTGTAACTTTCCAAGACATTGTATAAAAATCTTTAGGATATTGATAATTAATTTCCAAACCACCTCTCATCTTTTGGAGGAGTGCTTTTGAACGCTGTGCCTAAATGACTCACGTAATGAAGGTACGCCATATTACCTGTAATTGCATGACATCATTACGTAAACAAGTCAGATTATCACGATGTTGATTATTTTTATCGTTTAAAAACACATTGCGATATTATTGCGCACGATACGATGCGGCACAGCCCTACGATAGATAAGAGTAATATTCAAATTAATAATTATGTAATTGCGATATTTAACACATGTTACAACCAGGTTAAAATCAGATGTTTATTTGTAATTACAGTGTAATTAAGAACGGAATCTCACTGCGACATTTAAGTCGTAATAACTCTAATGTTTGTGCCTTTATTATAGGTCTATATTCTTTATGACCTCTTTTCATCTCATTTCATCTTATAGCAGAGCTAGAGAGAGGGACTGCAGTGAGAAACGAAAGAGACAGAGAGAGAGAGAAGTGGTAGAGCAGGAACCGAAGCTGGAACGTGGCCATATTGAAATGTTCAGTAATAACACTAGAGTCGTGTGGGTGACCAAGAATGTGTGTGTGTGTGTGTGTGTGTGAGAGAGAGAGAGAGAGAGAGAGAGAGAGAGAGAGATAGGCTTTTGTGATTTGAAGGTGAGGGAAGAGTGTGGGTGTGTAAGGACGAAGCACAGCATTACTTGGGAACGTGTGTGTGTGTGTGTTTTGCATGAAGGACAGCCCTTTGTTTCACTGAAAGGGGAAGAATAAAGGGCGAGAGAGAGAGAGAGAGAGAGAGAGAGAGAGAGAGACAAAGAGAGATACCTCCATAGTAGCTGTACGCCCCGGGGCCCAGGATCTCCGGGTCGTCCAGTCGTCCCCCCAGCGGTCTCATTCTCCGTGGACCCCTGAAGAAGGCGTGACGACGAGCCCCCAGAGCGCTCAGCTGCTTCATCCTCCTCTCCTTAGAGCGTCTGTTCTGAAACCACACCTACAGAGAGAGAGAGAGGGAAAGGATGAGAAGGAAAAGCAGAGGAAGAATGGGAAGCAGCAGAGGTAGAGAGGGTAAGAAGAGAGGAACAGAGAGAAGTAGAAGAATGATGGCGAGAAAGAGGGAGAGAAATAGGAAAAAAGGAAGAGAGAGGAAAATGAGAAGAAGAGAAGGAAGGAGGATAAGAACCAAAGTAGAGAGAGAGAGAGAGAGAGAGAGAGAGAGAGAGAGAGAGAGAGAACAGATGAAGAAAGGGAAAGAGGAGAGAACGGGAAGGAAACGAAGAAAGGAAGGGAAAAAATGCAGAGATGAGGAAAGAAAGAAAAAAAGACGGGTAGGGTGGAGAGATAGAGGGAGGAAAGAGAAGCAAATAGAGAGGAAGCAGGGAAAGGAAGAGGGAATGAGGAAGGGAAGAAAGAATGGAAGCAAGAGAGAGAGAGAGAGAGAGATTCATTCCCTGTCTAACCATTGAAAACATTTGTATGTAAATGTGTGCCCTCCTCCAGAGAGAGATTACACACACACACGCACACTCTCTCTCTTACACACACACACACATACACACGCTCCACAGGGGCTATCTACATAACCCACTGTGCTACAGTCGGCAAAGACCGCCTCCATTTTAACTGTAAAATAAACCCACCCAGACCTGAAGCGTGACGAGTGAAGGATACATTTACACGGATGAGCCAAAACATTAAGACCAGCCTCCTAATGTGAGTGTAGTGCTGTGATCAGTGCTCGGTTAAACCCAGGGTCCAGGGGCTCATGGTGTGGACGTAAATTTAACCTATATCCAGGGGAGTTTCTAGACCTCTCGTTGTACTGGAGCACAAACGGTATTTAAAGAGACGTATCGGCACCCCTCTGATCACCAATCAGTCGCATTAGCACATCTGTGCAGCACTGGATAGATCACTCTGCCATGGATGAGAAACTAACACTAAATATATTTTTTATTAATTACGTTTGTTTTTTAATGTGCAGTTTCTTAAGGAAATAAAAGCAGGACGTGTATAAATCTTTTCAGATCTGCACCGTTTGCCTTTCTCTGAAAAACACATGGGGTTCACTGAAAATGTGAGAGAACTGTGTGTTTACCTTCTGCAGTCCTTCATTTAATACATTGTTTAGAACAGAACAATTTATAAACAAATGTCTTTGAAGGAACTTATAATGTAATTGTAATACTATGCATTACAATGTAATACTATGTAATACTTTTAACTTAAAGTTACAAGATAAAAATCTTTGTCATGCTCAGCACACCAGAAACTGCACTATGTAACTCCTTTAGGAGGTTTAAAACTATAAACCAAACATAGCATTTCAGCTTTTGTTACTTTGTCTGATCCTTGGCTGACATCTTTTTTTAATTATTAATATATTATTATATATTATTTTTAATCATTTTAAATATTTACGTATATCCATTACTCACCGCTAAAAAAACTACACTAAAAGGTAACTAAATTGGCTCTGACTGGTTTGGGAAGACCCTGGTGCCTTATGGGAAATAGTTCTTGTAGGGAGTTCTTGTAGGGAGTTGGGACTGTTTATCGTCATGATTTTAATGGGACACAGTGTGATTGTACAGGGCGTGTGCCTCAGTAAACTGGGTCTAAAGATGCACCTCCTGGCGTCTCCTCTCTGGAGCTTCATAGAGATGGTGTCCTCTATTTGCAGTGTCCTCTTTCAGGAGATAAAGCTCCTCACTCACTTCACCCACTGTGAGGAAACATATTGAGGAACAAGGTGTTTCCAAAGTCCAAACTCCTCAGATCTCAACATCTAATCCACAGTGGCTCCACCTTAAAACGTTCACATGACTTAAAGGACCTGCTCATAACATCTTGGTGCACAGAGCAAGAGGCGTGCACGGTCTGTGACTCCTGGGTGGGTCACTCAGAAGAGCATGAGGTCAACTTATCAGGCAAGTGCTCATCATGTTTTGGCTCTTTGCTGCATATGGAAAAGCCCCATTCATTTTGGGATTAAAAGCCAGGATGGAGCAGTGTTGCTGTGTTCTGTGAGTAGAGAATAGGGTATCTCAGTGTGTGTGTGTGTGTGTGAGTGTACACACCTGTATAACTCGCATGTTCAGGCCTGTCTCCTGTGCCAGCTGTTCCCGGATGTGACGTGTGGGTTTGGGCGTGGCCACAAACGCAGCCTTCAGCGTCTCCAGCTGTTTGGCCTTGATGGTGGTCCGTGGACCCCGCCGTTTCTGACACGCCCCCTGCTCCTCATTCTCGTTGTTGTTGGTGTCTTTATCCGAACACGTGGAGTTGTCCGTCTCTTTGGTGTCATCCGGGCCTGGCTCGGGCAGGTCAGGGGACAGACTGCGGTCCGTACACGAGGACACTGCAAAAAGTAGATCAGTAACACTGATAACTGACCAATAAACATGATCAGCAAGATTTCATAATGATCAATAAGTCTGCTCACTGATTGATGTCTGATTATACTGCCCAGTGCCCAATAACATTATCCTCTGATCAATAAATCGATAGCACTGACATCAGTAAAAACCCTCAGTTCAGCAGTGTTAAAGGCATCAGATGGTTTAGATTTAGTTTTAGTAGTGTGTGGGCTATTAGATTTAGTCTCATTTAAGTCACTCTTTTATTATTAGATGTATTCTAGTTTAATTATTTAATTCAACTATATGAGTTTGTTGCACTCAGTTTAAAATTGTGTATGAAATATGAACACTGACAAAGCCAATAGGTTTATGTTTGATGGTGATGTCATGTTCCCTGTTTGTTCTTGGCCGTTTTTCACTGGTTGTTATACTGTTCATATCAATATGGGAATTATATCGTATAAAATTAAGAAATATATTGTGATATAAATTTTGGCTGTATCGTCCAGCCCTGATTTTAGACTGTTAAATAAAAAATAGCATATTTTTTCATTCATTCATTATCTGTAACCCTTATCCAGGGTCCCTGGAGGGGGCGCCAGTCCTTCACAGGGCAACACACACTCACACATTCATTCACACACTCACACATATGGACACTTTTGAGTCACCAATCCACCTATCAACGTGTGTTTCTGGAGCGTGGGAGGAAACCCACGGAGACACAGGAAGAACACACCACACTCCTCACAGACAGTCACCCAGAGGAAACCCACACAGACACAGGGAGAACACACCACACTCCTCACAGACAGTCACCCGGAGGAAACCCACGCAGACACAGAGAGAACACACCACACTCCTCACAGACAGTCACCCAGAGGAAACCCACACAGACACAGGGAGAACACACCACACTCCTCACAGACAGTCACCCAGAGGAAACCTACGCAGACACAGGGAGAACACACCACACTCCTCACAGACAGTCACCCGGAGGAAACCCACGCAGACACAGGAAGAACACACCACACTCCTCACAGACAGTCACCCGGAGGAAACCCACGGAGACACAGGAAGAACACACCACACTCCTCACAGACAGTCACCCGGAGGAAACCCACACAGACACAGGGAGAACACACCACACTCCTCACAGACAGTCACCCGGAGGAAACCCACGGAGACACAGGAAGAAAACACCACACTCCTCACAGACAGTCACCCGGAGGAAACCCACACAGACACAGGGAGAACACACCACACTCCTCACAGACAGTCACCCGGAGGAAACCCACACAGACACAGGGAGAACACACCACACTCCTCAAAGAGAGTCACCCTGAGGAAACCCACGCAGACACAGGGAGAACACACCACACTCCTCACAGACAGTCACCCGGAGGAAACCCACACAGACACAGGGAGAACACACCACACTCCTCACAGACAGTCACCCAGAGGAAACCCACGCAGACACAGGAAGAACACACCACACTCCTCACAGACAGTCACCCAGAGGAAACCCATGCAGACACAGAGAGAACACACCACACTCCTCACAGACAGTCACCCAGAGGAAACCCACGGAGACACAGGAAGAACACACCACACTCCTCACAGACAGTCACCCAGAGGAAACCCACACAGACACAGGGAGAACACACCACACTCCTCACAGACAGTCACCCAGAGGAAACCCACGCAGACACAGGAAGAACACACCACACTCCTCACAGACAGTCACCCAGAGGAAACCCATGCAGACACAGAGAGAACACACCACACTCCTCACAGACAGTCACCCAGAGGAAACCCACGGAGACACAGGAAGAACACACCACACTCCTCACAGACAGTCACCCAGAGGAAACCCACACAGACACAGGGAGAACACACCACACTCCTCACAGACAGTCACCCGGAGGAAACCCACGCAGACACAGAGAGAACACACCACACTCCTCACAGACAGTCACCCAGAGGAAACCTACGCAGACACTGGGAGAACACACCACACTCCTCACAGACAGTCACCCGGAGGAAACCCACGCAGACACAGGAAGAACACACCACACTCCTCACAGACAGTCACCCAGAGGAAACCTACGCAGACACAGGGAGAACACACCACACTCCTCACAGACAGTCACCCGGAGGAAACCCACGGAGACACAGGGAGAACACACCACACTCCTCACAGACAGTCACCCGGAGGAAACCCACACAGACACAGGGAGAACACACCACACTCCTCACAGACAGTCACCTGGAGCGGGAATCGAACCCACAACCTCCAGGTCCCTGGAACTGCCCTAGCCTATTTTTGGTTTTGTATTTTTAAAATGTTAATATTTGAAAGATATTATTTAAACAGCAGCTTAAAATGTATGTTACATTTAAAAATGTTATCATCCAAAGTTATGGCGGGGAATTTGGCCACTTTTTTTGTTCAGATTCAAGAGTTCAATATGTTCCAAAGTTAATCTGGAATCACAAATCCCACTCCATCTCATTCCTAAGTGACTGGAATGAGCTCCAGGACGCCACAGAACACAGTTCCTGTATCACTCAGTTCCAGGGCAAAGCTAAAATCGAGAGCCAAAGAACAAGCACAGATTCAAAAAAACCAGAACAAAACACAAGGAGACCACGACTCAATACTGACACACGATGCAAGAGCGAAGCAACAGCTCACAAAGAGGCAGGGTGCGAGTTGGGGCAAATAAAGGCTGAATAAAGTGTGGGGGGGTGTGAGAGACAGGTGTGTGAGACAGGGAGGAGACAGCTCTCAGGACTCTGGAGAAGCTGAGCTCTGAGTGGAAGGAAGGCCTGTAGGTGTCAGAGGTTAAGAACATTTTCTCCTTTTTTTTTTAAAGTTACCATTTTTAGACAGTGATGATATAAAAGAGTTCAATGCTGACGGTGTGTTTGTGTTTCTGTGTACCTGAGTTGAGGTTGAATTCTTTGATGCCGGTGCTGGTGTAATCCTCTTTACAGACGAACTTGTTCTCGTCGATGACGTAGAGCTCCTCTCCAGTCGACAGCTGCTTATTGCATGCAGCACAAGTGAAACAGTTCAGATGAAAAACCTTCCCCCGTGCTCGACGAACCAGATCACCGGCCGAAACGCCCTGTAAACAACCCGCACACTTAGTCCCGAAACACCTGCAAACCAACACACAGACAAACAAACACATCAGAAAACAAACACCCTGCAAACTATCCACACAATTAGTCCCGAAACACCTGCAAACCAACACACAGACAAACAAACATCCCGCAAACAATCTGCACACTTAGTCCCGAAACACCTGCAAACCAACACACAGACAAACAAACACATCAGAAAAACACCCTGCAAACAATCCGCACACTTAGTCCTGAAACTCCTGCAAAATAACACACAAACAAACACATCAAAAAACAAACACCCTGCAAACAATCCGCACACCTAGTCCTGAAACTCCTGCAAACCAACACACAAACAAACACATCAGAAAACAAACACCCCGCAAACAATCCGCACACTTAGTCCTGAAACACCTGCAAACCAACACACAGACAAACAAACACATCAGAAAACAAACACCCTGCAAACAATCCTCACTCTTATTCCTGAAACACCTGTAAACCAACACACAGACAAACACATCAGAAAACAAACACCCTGCAAACAATCCTCACACTTATTCCTGAAACACCTGCAAACCAACACACAGACAAACAAACACATCAGAAAACAAACACCCTGCAAACAATCCTCACACTTATTCCTGAAACACCTGTAAACCAACACACAAACAAACACATCAGAAAACAAACACCCCGCAAACAATCCACACACTTAGTCCTGAAACACCTGCAAAACAACACTCAGACAAACAAACACATCAGAAAACAAACACCCTGCAAACAATCCATACACTTAGTCCAGAAACACATGCAAACCAACACACAGACAAACAAACACATCAGAAAACAAACACCCTGCAAACAATCCTCACACTTATTCCTGAAACACCTGCAAACCAACACACAGACAAACAAACACATCAGAAAACAAACACCCTGCAAACAATCTTCACACTTATTCCTGAAACACCTGTAAACCAACACACAAACAAACATATCAGAAAACAAACACCCCGCAAACAATACACACTTAGTCCTGAAACACCTGCAAAACAACACTCAGACAAACAAACACATCAGAAAACAAACACCCTGCAAACAATCCATACACTTAGTCCAGAAACACATGCAAACCAACACACAGACAAACAAACACATCAGAAAACAAACACCCTGCAAACAATCTGCACACTTAGTCCTGAAACACCTACAAACCAACACACAAACAAACAAATACATCAAAAAACAAACACCCCACAAACAATCTGCACACTTAGTCCTGAAACACCTGCAAACCAACACACAAACAAACAAAGACATCAGAAAACAAACACCCCGCAAACAATCTGCACACTTAGTCCTGAAACACCTGCAAACCAACACACAGAAAAACACATCAGAAAACAAACACCCTGCAAACAATCCGTACACTTAGTCCCGAAACACCTGCAAACCAACACACAGACAAACACATCAGAAAACAAACACCCTGCAAACAATCCGCACACTTATTCCTGAATCACCTGCAAACCAACACACAAACAAACACATCAGAAAACAAACACCCCGCAAACAATCCACACACTTAGTCCTGAAACACCTGCAAACCAACACTCAGACAAACACATCAGAAAACAAACACCCTGCTAACAATCCATACACTTAGTCCAGAAACACATGCAAACCAACACACAGACAAACAAACACATCAGAAAACAAACATCCCGCAAACAATCTGCACACTTAGTCCCAAAACACCTGCAACCCAACATACAGACAAACACATCAGAAAACAAACACCCTGCAAACTATCCACACAATTAGTCCCGAAACACCTGCAAACCAACACACAGACAAACACATCAGAAAACAAACACCCCGCAAACAATCCATACACTTAGTCCTGAAACACATGCAAACCAACACTCAGACAAACAAACACATCAGAAAACAAACACCCTGCAAACAATTCGCACACTTAGTCCTGAAACACCTGCAAACCAACACACAAAGAAACAAACACATCAGAAAACAAACATCCCGCAAACAATCCGCACACTTAGTCCTGAAACACGTGCAAACCAACATACAGACAAACAATCACATCAGAAAACAAACACCCTGCAAACAATCCACACACTTAGTCCTGAAACACCTGCAAATCAACATACAGACAAACAAACACATCAGAAAACAAACACCCCGCAAACAATCCGCACACTTATTCCTGAAACACCTGCAAAAAAACACATCAGAAAACAAACACCCTGCAAACAATCCACACACTTAGTCCTGAAACACCTGCAAACCAACACTCAAACAAACTAACACATCAGAAAACAAACACCCTGCAAACAACCCGCACACTTAGTCCTGAAACACGTGCAAACCAACACTCAAACAAACAAACAAACAAACACATCAGAAAACAAACACCCTGCACACAATCCACAAACTTAGTCCTGAAGCAACTGCAAACATACACACCAACAAACAAACATATTAGAAAAAAACGCCCTGCTAACAACCTGCACACTTAACTCGAAACACCTTCAAACAAACACACAAAAAAGCAAACATCAAAAAACAAACACCCTGCGATAAATGGCACATTTAGTCCCGAAACACCAACAAAACAAACAAACAACCATACATATTTTTAAACAAACACCCAGCAAACAACCCGCACACTTAGCCCGAACACTTGCAAACAAACATCAGTAAACAAATGGCCTACAAACTACCTGCAGTCATAGCCCTGAAACACTTGCAAACAAACACACAAACAAACAAACATCAGAAACAAACACCCTACAAACTATACGCAAACTTAGTCCTGAAGCAACTGCAAACAAACAAACATCAGAAAACAATTGCCCTGCAAATAACCAAAACACTTAGTCCTGAAACACCTGCAAAAAAACATCGGAAGACAAACAAACCTGCAAACAACCCACACACTTAATCCTGAAACACTTGCAAACAAACATCAGAAAACAAATGCTCTGCAAACAACCTGCACACTTAGTCCCAAAACACCTGCAAACAGACACACAAAAAAAACAATCATCGGAAGACAAACACCCTGCAAACATCCTGCATTTAGTACTGAAACACCTGCAAACAAATACATAAAAACAAACAAATATATCAGAAAACAAACACCCTGGAAAAAACACACACATAGTACTGAAACACCTACAGACAAACAAGCATTTCAGAAAAAAACAAAAACAAACATCAGTAGGCAAATACCCTGCAAACAACTACATGCTTAGTCTGAAAACACCTGTAAACAAACAAAAAAACATCAGAAAACAAACACCCTGTGAACAACCACACACTTAGTCCAGAAACACCTTCAAACAAACACACAAATAAACATATCAGAATACAAATGCCCTGCAAACAAACTACACATTTGGTACTGAAACACCTGCAGACAAACTAACAGACAAATCTATAAATAAATGCCCTGCAAACAATCAGCACACACCATTCCTCTACTCTTGCAAACAAACTTATCAAGAAACACCCTGAAAGCAACTTCAAAATGTGTTTCCACAACACTAGCAAGTAAACACACAAAAATCAAACACCTTGCAAACAAACACTTAATTCCTGAACACCTGCAAACAAACATACAAACACATCAGTAAATGAACACCCTCCAAAAACCCCCACACACATATTTCCAAAACCAAAACTCAAAAAATTTCACCCTGAAATGCTTGTAAACAGGCACAGAAACAAACAAACAAACACATTAATAAATTAATACCCTGTAAACAACACTTACTTTGTCCTACAAACTCAAACAAAACCAAAGAAACAGACAAACAAACACATCAATAGACAACCAGAGATAGAGAGAGATTCCTTTCAACCAAGTCACACACTCTGTTCCCAACACTCTGTAAACAAACAAACAAACAAACAAATAACCAGATTTGGCCTGTAAACAAGTCAAATTAGAGCCAAAATATCAGTAAACAAACAATTAATTAATCAGAGGAGTCCTACTTTAACAAATGCCAAAACACTGCCAGAAGAACAAACAAACAAACACACAAACAAATAAACAAACAGCACACCATGTTTGTAAGGGCATTTAGTGCCAAAACATCTGGGAGAAAAAAAAAAAATATATATACACGCAGAGACCCAATAAATAATGAGTGCACAGACAAAACACCTCCAAAACAACAAACAAAACAAGAGAAATATTTAACCTTAATTTAAACAAGCAAGACATAAAGAACTAATTGTTATTTACAGTGTTGGTCTGGACCAAAACATACTCTGTAAAAAATGATACATTTGTCTTAAAATATAAGTAAACAAACAAACAATGTAGGAGCCAGACTGATACTCTGCAAACAGCCTGAGCACTAGAAGTCAAAACACATGTAAACAAAACTAAACAAACATACCCTGTTTACAGCGAGAGTAGTTGTACTGCCAAACATCCCAGAACTGTATACAAACAAACATTAAAAACAACAAAACCCCCCACACATCTGTATACATGCATCATCACTGCCAAAATGTGTAAGCAACCAAACAGGAAAATTAACAACCAGAGAGTGATGCACACTGCCAAAAGCCTTTGCAGTTCTTGCCAATATATCTCCCTAAATGTAAACAAACAAACAAACAACTACACAGAAACATGCATTGTAAAATTTGCACTTGGCAAAATATCAAATAAAAAAGTAAATAAATAACTAAAGTGAGAAATATACTCTGTAAATAACATGTGCTCCAAGTGCCAAAACACTTGAAGAAAGCAACAAACAAACAAACAAACAAACAACAAACAAACACACATATATTCCAAGACACTAACAGTGCAGAATTCAGCAGGGGTGGGCTGAGGGGGCTCAGAGGAGCTTTTTCAACCTTGAAATACGCTTACAGACAAGAAAATTGTACTATTGTATTATTCTAAATGCAAACGTCTTGTTATGCAAATGCAGTTTATGTTCGTGTGGATTTTCCTAATCTAATTAAATAATGTCACTAACTGATGTATATTAATGAATAATCTCAGTAATCCTATAGATATGGGCCAAAGAAGGTTTGAAACAATATTTAAATGGAGGTAAATCTATAGTGAAGTTATAAAATCGCATCAGAAACAAGGTGACTGTAACCATGGTAACACAGACAGCCCCATGTCCACTGGCTTTTTTTTTTTTTTCATTTATTTCTTTCTGTTTATAAACAGAAGTTAGTCTCTGGGTGAGGAGCAGATATTGGGAGATTAAATTGGAGATAATTTTTCACCAGTCATCCAGACACTTTTAGCGCTGTGATGGAGTGTGCAATATATATATATATATATATATATTAAATATATTTCAGACATGTTTAAATAGCAAATCAATTTTTTTAAAGATATAACGTGCCTATAAATTTAATATGAGCAAAATGCAATAAGCTTCTAACACATAAACACTCCAGCAGTTCTCATTTTGATCATCACCACCCCATCAATTACAATATACTACATACTAAAGCACAAACAACAAAACAGATTAACACTGCTCTCTCTCTCTCTCTCTCTCTCTCTCTCTCTCTCTGTGTGTGTGTGTGTGTGTGTGTGTTAAACAGACATTTTCTCCGCCTTCTCAGTCTAAAATAAACCCTAAAATCCAAAAAGACGAGTCTGAAAATGAGCTCAAATTGCAGGATTACACACACACACATACAGGTCTGATTACACAGTGCTCACAGTGTCTTAAAGGATCAGTGTCAGAGCAACGACACTGAACCTCATTCTCACTGCAGTGTTCGGCTCTATGAGCCATCAACTCCTTTATTGATTGTTCCTGTCTGTTTATTCATCTATCGCACAATAACAACAATGTAAACAACACAATCTACATCAACATCAATGGCAACAGTTCCAACAGCAACAGCAACATCAACAGTTGTTACTTACAACAAAAACAACTGTCGTGGTAATAACATAAAGAAAAGCAATGACAAGAACAGCAACAATGATACCAGCTACAATGTTAACAGTAACAGCAACAAAAAATGAAAACAACAATAAAAGCAAAACCAACTACAGTGTCATTAGAAACAACAATGCTAACGGACACAAGGGCCACAGCAGCGACAACAAAAAACAACAACAACAGTAACAATAGTGAGGATGGTGTTGGCAACAGGAACCGCATCAATTACAAAATCAACAAAGCCAACAACAATAAAATAATACAAACAAAGACAAAGCAAGACAATGGGAATGGAAACAATAACTACAGTGACAGTGGAGACAGTGGTAACAGTAAAGAGAACTTCAACAACAACAGCAACAGCAGCCACAGCTTTATTATGAAATGGTCATTTGATTTTATTGCAGATTTTATATTTGAAGGATACTGGTCAGATTCTGTTTCAGCACAAATTACTTTAAAAAATTAGTTTTAATCACATTCACTGAGGTGTAAATGATGAATATAAATAAACGCTTGTAATAATAATGTTTAATAACAAAAAATTACTTGTGCATTCTGTTTGTTAAAAGAAATCTCAAACAGGAAAAAAAAAACTAATTACAATAAAACAATAAACACAAACAAACTCTCTCTCTCTCTCTCTCTCTCACTCTCTCTCTCTCTCTCTCACACTCTCTCTCTCTCTCTCTCTATCTCTCTATCTCCTTTCTCATGCATGTATCCTATTGAAAAGCCTAAAGCAGCACTTACACACTCCGAATGGGGCATTAGGGCTGATTAGTGATCCCCCACCACACACACACACACACATACACACCTTGATGGTCAAGGCTGTTTGCAGACAATGACCCCAAAACACACAACATTAAAGATAATAGAGACAATGAAGTAAAAACAGCTAATATTAAACATAATGGTCAACAACCAGCACTTAACATTAACCACGAAACCTCACAGAGACAAACACGGTGTTCACAAAGACAAGGCCAAGAAATAACATTAACTAAGCAGTCGGGAAAGACAATGCAAACCCACTCTCTACAACTGGTACAGCATCTCATATTAGGGAAAATGCACAGGAATACAAACGAATGGAAGTGTCCTCAGCGTTTAATATGAACTGCAGTGTCTGAATACAGCCATGTGATAAATCTGGGTTTAAATCTAAATGAATAACTACAAAGTATAGCATTTAGTAGAAGCTGAAATAAATTAGACACTGCCACAGTGAAGACCCTGCATTCAGTTCTGCTGAGTACCTCGTCTATACACAATGGATATTACCAATAAGACAATGCAAGACACTCAGTGTCTCATCTAAATGTTAAATAAAGACAATGTACATGGTCTAATATGAAATAAAGCCTGCGCCAGTCTTAACTAAAAGCTCCTATAAAGACACAGCACAGCTGATACCAGCCTGGACATATCAGCTACAATCTTCAAATAAAATAATGCACAACTATGTATAAATATATAAATGAAATGTTTGGGAAATGTTAGAAAAATATTAAAAAGAAAGAAAATAAAAGGGATATAAAGAAATCAAGCCAATAGACAGCAGCTCTAGGCCTGTGTAGCTGTATATATCCCTCACTGTTAGGAAACGGGGCATAGTTTTTGCTGTAGTTATTGATGTTATTTTTTATTATTTATTATTGCTATTAATTTCATGGTTATATTAATTAATGTCAATATTAGAACTATTATTATTGATGTGGTTATTCCTCTTAATTGTATACGTGTATTTACACTTGTGTGTATTAGTGTCGTTAATAGTGAACGGATGAGAACAGGTGAAGCTCGTGGCGCTGTGATTGGCTGATATTATATTTCAGAACTGACCACAATGACTGCGCTAATCATCACTCATTATTAGCAACGCACATCATCAATAACTGGCCTTTAGCGCGTGCCCCTTCCGGGCTGTGACGTCTGACACGCAAAGCATTATTGGATTTTGTTAAGTTTTACGTGTTAAATGAAATAATGGGTCATAAAGTGTTTATTCTAAAACCCTCACCGCACGCTGATGCTCAGGGTTCTTGCGGCGCATTTATTGTAATAATGATGTTAACGTTAAATACACTGAATGAGGATTTTAATACTACATTTTAATCTACAGTGTTGTTTGCAAATGTTTGTGTACTCTTGGCCACGTGACAGGTATTGCCGATTTTAATGCATTTTAATCGTTTTTTAAACTATTATTATTATTGTTTTTTTTACTCGGAATTTTGCGTAAGAAAAAAAATACAGAGAAATAAAACAATAAAACGTGATGACACAGTTTGTTTTATGTTTAATTGTTTATTATTATTTTTTTATCGCTATATAAACAGAAATATTGCAGAACACACCGTATTTATAGCGTGTCCTCTGTAAATGAGACTAAAACACTCGCCCAAACTGGTTTATTTCCGCAGGGCCGTGTAAACAGTGTTACTCTTTGTAATATATACGGTATATACAATATTAATATATTAATAGCGGGATTGATAATCACTTTAGTCTAACATAAGGGTCCAGTAAATAACGAAACAAACGAACAAACAAGCGCGTGCTTTTATTTTAGAATTTCGTAATTATATAAAAAAAATCGTTTCCTACTTTTAAGTAAAATGTAAAAAAACGCGTTTAGTGAAGAGGAAACTCTGCTTATAGACATTTAATAATATTCAATTTCCATAACGACTTTCATCTGCGGTGTGTGTGTGTGTGTGTGTGTGTGTGTGTGTGTGTGTGTGGCGACGTGAATTTCTCGCTCGTAGCTAAATGACACACACGTTAATCCATAGTCTACACATTCACACTCCGAGCGTTTACGGAAAGTTAATAATAATAATAATAATAATAATATTAATAAATAAGTTGTACTATATACTATATACTACTAATAATAGTAGCAATAATGATAATAACAATAATAATAATAATACGAGTAATTATTATTATTTTTGTTGTTGTTGTTGTTACACAAATAAACATTATTAAAAATTCTGAATAAGAAAATTAAAATGGTAAAATCCCATACTAAAAAAGGAATAATCGCCTATTAATTGGCTTATTTCTCAACATCCGTACATTAGAAAACAATACTCTTCCTCTCTCTCAGTATTCACAGGTTAATCACGTTTAAATTCTATATAAAAGTACATTTAAAATAGAATAAACACACCACGCACATAATATTATATTACAATAAAAACAGGGTTCTTCAATTGTTCTTTAACCAAGGCAATGGTTCTGTGTGATTAATGGTTCTTCAGGTGGAGAATATGTTGTATAATGTTCTGTAACGGCACCAAAACGGTTCCTCTATTGTTGCGATCTCCATTTTTTCTTTTACAATAGAACCCCCATATTCTGCTACACAGAACCTATTCCAACCTATTTCTTAAATCATACACAACACGTTCTCCATCTGAGCATTTCACCTTGCACCTGTTTCTACAGAGAACTCATCATTTAAAACAGAACTTGGCCAAGGAACCGGTGAAGAACCCTCGAACTCTCTTTTATAAAGCGTCTAATGAAATAAAGTGAGAACATAAATAAAACATTTCTCTGTTTTGGAAAATAAAAGAATACGTGCGTGCCGTGCTAACACCACACAGCACAGCACCGGAACAGGAGGAAGCTCTCGGCGGACATGCACGCGCCAGACACTTCGCAGACGCTTTCATCTGTGTGGTGTGAAATCCTCGCGCTGGAGCTCGTGGCCGAGCCGTCATTCCCCCAAATCATCCTCTACCGCACGCGCGGGCTGGCCTAGATATTTGGATCCGTGTGTGTGTATGTGTGTGTGTGTGTGTGTGTGTGTGTTTGCTCGTGTCTCCGTTGTCTCACCTGATGAAGTCGTCTCTGCAGTAGAGCTTGTCCTCGCGCGTGAAGCATCGCTCGGTGAGCGCGCGCCCGCACTCGCAGCACTGCACACAGTCCGCGTGCCAGGCGCGCTCCAGCACGCTCAGGAGGAAGCGGTCGCGGATGGGCCGCGCGCACCCGGCGCACTGCACCATGCTGCACGGAGCCGAGATGGAGGTACCAGCACGAGCACCTGCACCAGGAGCGGCCCCAGTACCGGCGCGGGCGCGAGCACGAGCAGGAGCGCGCGCCTGGCCAAAAACCTTCAGGACTTTTCGCGCCACGCCCGCGCGCTACTCCGGTGCGCGCGCAGCACGCTCCCGCGCCATCCAAACGGAAAAGAAAATAATGAGATTAAAATAATAATAAAAATAATAGAAATAAAGATTGAAACTGTGGAATGACGTAGGCCTAATAAGTGTAGACCCCTGCGCGCGCAATGCTCTCAATCTTCTCTCTTCTTTTTTCTCTCCACACTTCCCTTTCGTGTTTTCTTTTGTTTGTGTTTATCCTGTCCACTTTAAAACCACGTTAAAAAAACAATACAAAAATAAATAAAAAACAAAACCCAAAACAAAAAAGGCGGCGCGTGTCCTGCTCGTGCACAGCCTCCTCGCCGTAGACGTCTATCTTCTTGTCTTCCTTTATCTTTGTCGTCTTTCTCTCTTCCTCCTTTCCCTTCGTTTTTTTTTTTTTTTGCGTTTATTTAATTTTAATTTAAAAAAAAATAATAAAATGACGTCAAAACAAAGCAACAAACGAAAAGAACACAGAAGAAGGAAACGCCGCGGCTTGGCTTTCTTCAAACTCTGTCTACTGTCCTCTCTCTCACTCACTCTTTTTCCCCTAGTTTGTTTGTGCTCCTCGTGCGCGGTGTGGAACGCCCCTCGCGCGCACACTGACCCTCCGGCTCAAGCTCAGAGTTCTCACCGTTCTCATTTTTTTGGGGGGGTTTTGTGACGTTGCCCTCGCGCTCGGCCAATCAGCGAGAGGTTGCCGTGGAAACGAGTTTAAATAACGACCCCCCCCCCTCCGCCCGTTTCTTGAAGCGTTAGGCGTTTGCGATTAAACCCCGTTTAAAATGTTTGCGAGCCGCAGAAACAAATAGAGTTATAGCAGGGCGTGCTTGTTTTGTTGTTGTTTTATAAATGTGTAAGGCCGTGTTTGTGTATATTTTATTTTTCTTCTGTTTCTTGCCGCGGGACTGATGGAAGCTGGGGCTCGGACAGTTTTCCTGAAACAGACGTCACTGCATTTTCTTTTTGTTTCGTTTTTTATTTGATTCTTCTTCACCGTTTTTAAGTTTCATATTTATTTATAGGTTTTTAAAATATCTGTTTCTTAGCTTTGCGGGCAGTTTGGAGGAAGATGGACTTTATCGGGGATCTTCCTTTCTCCTTGGACTGGACACTTGTATAATTTGAGGGAAATAAGAAATACCTTAGATGTATTGTTATTATTATTATTAATATTATTATTATTATTATTATTATTGTACTTGTTGTTATTTTAATGGTCGCCTTTTTTGGGAGAATGTCGTTAAAGTTGTATCCCAGTCTGGATGTATGAAGGTAAAGACTGCGGTTTGCTGCGTGTGTGTGTGTGTGTGTGTGTGTGGAGGGAGGGGGTGGACTGTCCTTTCTCATGTATGCAGCTATTTACAGGGCAATGTAAATATCAATAGTGGCTGAGCCGCCCGTAGAAGGCAATGGGAAGATTTAAATATTGACTCAGCTCATCATTTTCTTAACGCTTTAAGACTGGAAATGCAAATATCACTCTCATGGTAATGTACAGACTCACACAGAGTCAATGAACAACGATTTAGCCGCTGTGTGTGTGTGTGTATATGTGTGTGTGTGTGTGTGTGTGTGTACAATTTAAAGCTTCTTGTTAATGGTCATTATGTACCATTCCACTCCCCCTACAATACACTACTCCCTTATGTTTATTAGCCTTTCATTTATACAAATTCAATAAAAAGCGAACACGTGGGAAACATATTATTTGTTATATGTTTTGTGAATTTTTATATTTATGCTTTATATAAATGTAAAAATATATAAATATGTATGCATATAAATAACACATGAATAAATACATGAAATCATGACATTTATGCAATATTTAAAACACTGCATGAAAACATACAACATTTTTCCATGTGTTGTTTTTCTACTCAAGTAAATAATATATTTAAAAACATTATTGCAATGGGATTTTTGTTATTATTATTTATTTATTTTTTAATTATTGTTATTGTTATTGTTATTAAGTGGATAATAGATAGCAGAATAAAGATAAATTGGCACTTGTTTTTGTTATTGTTATATAATAGGCTAATATTTAAACACTGTTTTTCCAGAAAATCTGACATTGTGTAAAATGCAATAAAAACAAGAATCTCTGGTTTGTTAATTTACCTGAAGCTTTATTTATCAAACAAAAATATAAAGAAAGGATTCCCAATGCTGTCACTGGCCAACTGCATTGAGTTTTGAAAATATAAACACATTTGAAAGTGATGCCTGAAACACACTGAAAAGAAGGGAAAAAAGAGTAAAAAATGTAAAAATATATAAAAATATTTGTAATATATATAATATTTATTAAAATAAAGTTTATATATATATATATATATATATATATATATATATATATATATATATATATATATATATATATATATATATATATATATATATATATATATATATATAAGCAGGACAAAACCAGAGTGTGGGTGTGCCAAATGTCCTGACAGGGTTATTAAACTATTAGACCATTTCTGAGCACAGAACTCAGAAGGAATCTCAGTCCAGGACAAAGCTAGACATCATTACTGAATGAGCCTCACCTTCCAGCCCTCAGACAGCTCTGCACAAGAACCCGTCATGCTGCTGTGGTAGATTGAACCGCATCGGCTTAGGGGGCTTCATCACTAAACACAGTCCACATCTGCATCAGGAAATGCAACCTGAGACTTTATTACACAGAACCCACAGCCGAATTCTGAACCCAAGCTCATCTCCAATGATCTGAAAGAGAGAGAGAAAATGTGGGCTGTATTCCCATTAGTCCATGTTTATGCTTGTCCAGGGCCACCCAGACTGTTATCAGCCATAGGTACAAAAGCCAACATCTGTCATTGTATGGGGGCATCATTGCCCACGGCGGGTGTGTGAATGTAACACTAATGTGGAGGTGTACACTGGGATTCTACAGAGACATATGCTGCCATTAAGGTGACATCTTTTCACTCTGTGCCAATTGTCTTTGAGCACGTTGCAGTTGTCAGTCTCTAAATGTGTTTATATTTACAAAAAAACAATGGGTTATATCAGTGGCTCATTGGAAACTTGTCTTAAGACAATTAGAAATTGTATTGTTAACTGCGTATCATTAAAATAGAATAATCAAACTAAAATCTAAATACGTAAGCAATTGTCCATAAACTAAAATTAAACATCGGAATATGTCACTGTTATCTGTCAGGGTGTAATTAATTACATTGTCATTATTTTAGTTTCAGTGAATAAAATGGATATCACATTTTTTTACAGACATCCAACGCTCCCACACACCCACCCACACACACTCACACATTTGTTTTCATGCATTTTGTGAATATTACATTGACTTTTAGTAATATTTTTTAAGACTTAACCATAACCATAACTATGACTACACTAAACCTAACCCTAACACAAATCTGAAATATATCAGAAGAGCCTCAAGAGCGTGAGAGAGAGATCTCATAAGCACAAAGACACATGTTAGCTGCTGAACACGCCTGAGAAATCAAACACCTGAAACATGAACACATAGGAGAAATCAAACATCTAAGACCTGAACACACCTGAGAAATAAAACACCTGAAACATGAACACACCTGAGAAATAAAACAGTTGAAACTTGAACAAACCTGAGAAATAAAACACCTGAAACATGAACACACCTGAGAAATAAAACAGTTGAAACTTGAACAAACCTGAGAAATAAAACACCTGAAACATGAACACACCTGAGAAATAAAACAGCTGAAACCTGAACACATATGAGAAATCAAACGTCTAAAGCCTGAACACACCTGAGAACTAAAACACCTGAAACCTGAACACACCTGAGAAATCAATCATATGAGACCCGAACACACCTGAAAAATCAAACATCTGAGACCTAAACACACCTGAGAAATCAAACATCTGAGACCTGAACACACCTGAAGAATCAAACATCTGAGACCTGAACACACCAGAGAAATCAAACATCTGAGACCTGAACACACCTGAGAAATCAAACATCTGAGACCTGAACACACCTGAAAAATCAAACATCTGAGACCTGAACACACCTGAGAAATCAAACATCTGAGACCTGAACACATATGAGAACTAAAACACCTGAAACCTGAACACACCTGAGAAATCAAACACCTGAACACACCTGAGAAATCAAACATCTGAGACCTGAACACACCTGAAGAATCAAACATCTGAGATATGAACACACCTGAGAAATCAAACACCTGAAACCTGAACACACCTGAGAAATCAAACACCTGAAACCTGAACACACATGAGAAATCAAACATCTGAGACCTGAACACACCTGAGAAATAAAACACTTGAGACCTGAACACACCTGAGAAATCAAACACCTGAAACATGAGCACATAGGAGAAATCATACATCTAAGACCTGAACACACCTGAGAAATCAAACACCTGAGACCTAAACACACCTGAGAAATAAAACAGCTGAGAACTGCACACCACTAAGAAATAAAACAGCTGAAACCTGAACACATATGAGAAATCAAACATCTAAAGCCTGAACACACCTGAGAAATAAAACACCTGAGACCTGAACACACCTGAGAAATCAAACACCTGAAACCCAAACACACCTGAGAAACAGCTGAGACCTGAACATATCTGAGAACTTAAACACCTGAGATATGAACATACCAGAGAAATCAAACACCTGAAACCTGAACACACATGAGAACTAAAACACCTGAAACCTGAACACACCTGAAAAGTCAAACACCTGAAACCTGAACACACCTGAGAAATAAAACATCTGAGACCTGAACACACCTGAGACATCAAACACTTGTGACACGAAACACCTCTGAGACCTTAACACAAGAAAACAAACACATGAGACCTGAACACAACTGAGAATTAAAACACTTGAGACCTGAACATACCTGAGATATATAAGACCTGAGACCTGAACACACCTGAGACATCAAACACTTATGACATGAAACACCCCTGAAACCTGAACACACCTGACATATATAAGACCTTAGACCTGAACACACCTGAGAACTAAAACACCTGAGATCTAAACACAACTGAGAAATCAAACACCTGAAACCTGAACACACCTGAGGAATCAAACATCTGAGACCTGAACACACCTGAGAAATAAAACAGCTGAGACCTGAACACACCTGAGAAATCAAACACCTAAAACCTGAACACACCTGAGAAATAAAACATCTGAGACCTGAACACACCTGAGAACTAAAACACCTGAGAACACACCTGGGTAATCAAACATCTGAAACATGAGAAATCAAACGCTTAAGTCCTAAACACAACCAGGAAAAAACTGAGACCTGAACACACCTGAGAACTAAAACACCTGAGATCTAAACACAACTGAGAATTAAAACACTTGAGACCTGAACATACCTGAGATATATAAGACCTGAGACCTGAACACACCTGAGACATCAAACACTTATGACATAAAACACCCCTGAGACCTGAACACACTCGAGAAATCAAAGAACTGAGACCTGAAAACACCTGAGACCCGAACACACCTGAGATATATAAGACCTGAGACCTGAACACACCTGAGACATCGAACACTTATGACATAAAACACCCCTGAGACCTGAACACACTCGAGAAATCAAAGAACTGAGACCTGAAAACACCTGAGACCTGAACACACCTGAGAACTAAAACACCAGAGACCTGAACGTACCTAACATATATAAGACCTGACACCTGAACACACATGAGAACCTGAGCTATAAAAGACCTGAGACCTGAACACACCTGAGTGATCAAAATCCTGAGACTTTAACACACCTGAGATATACAAGACCTCAGACCTGAACAAACCTGAGACCTGAATACACTTGAAAAATCAAAAACATGAGACCTGAACACACCTGAGATATAAAAAACCTGAGACCTAAACGCACCTGAGAAAACTGCTGGAGCTAGCCCAGGTGTTGAATGCACCTCAGCAGAAAATGCAGCTATCCAAGGTGTGGAACACACCTGAGAAACCTTAAAAAACTTATTAATGTACACAACACACCTAAGAGGGAAAATCAGGTAACAGTTCACTACAGATTATATAGATGATACCCATCCATACAGGTGGACACTTAACTACTTGACATAACTTCCTGGAACAGCTCAACAAGACTTCATGTAATTGGAAACATTCCTGTTCTACAGAGCACCCTTGGAAGCCTCAGGTAACTGTAAAGCTAAATAAACTCACCTGAGTAATATCAGGTAAATGTCTGAAATGACTGAGCACACTTGAGGGAAACTGAGGTAAGTTATGAAATTGTGAAAAAACCTCAGTAATCTCAGGTAAATATAAAAACGCCTAAGCGCACCTGATGAAAAACTCAGGTAAGTGTTCAAAACATCTGAACACACCTCACATGCCTGAAATGTCTGAGCACACCTGAGGTAAAAGTCATGTAGGTCTGAACACATCTGAATACACCTCAGGTAAATGTCTAAAATGGCTAAGCATACCTGGAGGAAACTCAGGTAAGTGGTCAAAATACCTGAACACACCTGAGTAACATCAGGTGAATGTCTGAAATGTCTGCGCACACCTGGATAAGTTCAAGTAACTCCCAAAAACAGTTGAATACACATGTATAACCCCAGGTTAAAGCCACACCTGAGTTTGAGCAAACGGAGTTAACTGTCCAAGGTCCTGAAGACGTAAATCAATGGGCTCTAAACTGTGGAGCTGTTTAACTGTGCTTAATCCGTTTTAAAAACAAACGAAGAAAAAGAAAGAGAAGATTACACATTCGGAGGCCAAACATGAACACACCGTGGTGCGTTTTAATTAAAGTACACGCAGTCACGCGCGCGGCAGAGCGGCTCGCGCGTCCTCTCTGCGCGCCTGTAGGTCACTCTGTGGCTCAATGCCAAACGCGTTTTTGTTGTAGTTCGTCAATTAGCAGTAAGTGAGTGATATTTCGTGATAGATTTTCTTTAGTGTTGTCGCGTTGTCGCCCAAACACCTGGAGCGGGGTCCGAGGGAAGGAGGTGAAGTTAAAAACAAAGGGAAGCCAGCGCTCAGGTGTTGTTAATGCGCTCTCGTGCCTGCGGTGCCCCCGTAGACAGACAGAACTGAGGGAAGCGCGCGCGCGCTCATTCACGGGACCCTGAATCGTTATCAATAAAGCGGGGGGATTAAAAAAAAATAAAAAGGCCTTTAAAGAGCCGTATAGGGCGAACAATACGGAAGATGCGCTCAAAGACTCCACCTGTCCATCAAAACAGCGCTCCTCCCGAGTGCGCGCGCCCAATGGCGAATACATCTACGCGTGCGATAAAACAGCTCGCGCCTCTTTGTTTCATTTAGCGGCAGATGCAAGAGGAGAGAGAGCGAGAGAGAGAGAGAGAGAGCTGGATGGATGAAGAGTGAAAGAGTTTTATAGAAAATAGAGAATAGAGGGGAGATAGAGGAACATGAGAGAGAGAGAGAGAGA